>NW_016909083.1:170505-228302 GCF_001483705.2 Eufriesea mexicana
TCATAAATAAGCTTCTTATGTATCACAGAAATTAGCATTTAAGTAAAACGAATGTAGAATAGAGCATTTCTCTTGAAATCGTAGAATTCATAAAACACTAAATTATAAAGTTTCACATGAAAATTTGATAAACCAAGAATGTCAATATTCAACCCATTGTTCCCTTATACCATGAATAAGTTTCTCTGGAAATAGTGTTCAGAAATAGCATCAGTACTATTGCACACTCTCCTAAATCAATTTAGGCAAATCCAATTATCCCAATCAATTAACTTTGATCTCGTTAACATAATCCCTTTTTATCTCGCTTGACTTTCCAAATATAAAAGAGAAAACTTTTTAGTAAAGTACTGAATAAAAATTTCGAATTATCATTAATTAACAAATAATTCAAATTTTTTAAATTTACTAATTCTCGTGATAAAGACTGAATCTATTCATGCGTTTAAAACCAACGAATGATTTTCGCAACATAATATATAGAAACTGCCACTGTTATTGGAAACGTCTACTTTTGAGGTTATGTCTAACAGAAATAACAATCACTTCTGTATTTCTAGACTACAATTTTAACATCCAAGTACATTTCCTGAAACGATAATGCATATCTCAAAATAATATTAGAAATTATCATAAAAAATCAGTGACACGTATTATTCTGAACATCCACTATTGAGGTTATGTTATAGAGAATACCACACAAGGCTATCACAAAAAGTGGGAAATATAGTTACATTTTCTGTCTCTGTACATAAACCTATCCCATTAAAGGATCAACGTTGATCCACGTTTATAGGCGAGCAATGCACGGATATACGTAATTCCTTATATAAACCAGGAAAGATTCGAAATAACATTTAATGTAGCAGAACGAAAGTGAAAAATTGTTACGGTAACGAGCGTAATCTGGAACGACGAACTGTCCGCTGGAAAGTGTTAATGACACGAAATGAAAACGATCCGTCTGAGACCAGTAAATCACACCGTTGAAATGCACTAACCGTCTGGCCATTTAATTACAACGTAGCGAGCATCGTAGCGTCAAACACGGCCGGCATGCTGGAGCGTGCATCTAAATTTTTGCTTGGGACTTTATATCGGCAGTTAACGCAGATGATATACGCGCATAACGCTTATCCAACGATGCCCACTAGCTTTTTGTAACCGGCCACTGGCTTAAGCTGTAGCTACTCGCTCAACTTTTATACTGGTCTACGAAACCTGCTATTTACGATCGCTATTTCGCAGCATCGCTAAGCGCGTTATTCGTTACCCCCCACTCCTCGCGCTGCCACTATCCCCTCCACGTCGAAGTTGTCCCCACCACTCAGACAGATCGCCAGTTAATGTTGACTCATCTGACGTTCTTGTTATTCCGAGATCGAAGTTACAGCACGATAAATATCTGGCGGGAAACGTATTTACTTCAAGTACACCGTTCGTCGATTTTTGAAACTTACAGGATTTATGCAATTAGCGAAAATCAGAGACACAGTTTTTCAGCGATAATAACTTGAGCTCATGATATAGGGCTGCGGTTTAATCTTCGATGCTTGCATGCTAATCATCAGTCCTTGTACGTGTAAAGGGAAGGTGATACACCAAGTCAAATTATAATCCATGAAGCCATGAGGTTCTAATTTAGATTTAGATGAATTTTGTTACTTTTCTGTTTGCAACAATCTGTTGGGGTATTTGTGGATTCGATTCTGCATGACATGGACGATAAAACTGGTTCTACGATATTTCTGCGTGATTTATTTGTGTTTACGATGTAGTTAATTATAGTATGTGACAAAATGGTTGTACATTCTGTGATTCTCAGCATTCTCCAAAGAGCTTTGATGTAATATATTTATTAATGTATTAGTATAATAATATTTTTGGAAAATTTCTATCAATACAGTAAAAATCGATATCTTTACTTAAAATTTGAGTACATAGTATTTATTCCGAGAAATAATGAAAAGCATATGTGTGGATAGAATGGACAATAGTATACGAGACCTTATTAACGAGTAATTCACAAAGTAAATTTAAGTTAAACTATTTAAATAATAAAATTGGTGCACTGTTTTCAGAAGTTTCTTCTCTCACTCACTCACTTTTAATAACTATTAAATTTACGTGCTCACTCTTTGATATTTCGCAGACACTGCTTCATTCTCGCACTTTCTTCTGTACATTTCCTCAAATATCATTCACACTAGATAGTACTCGGTCACATTATACTTATATAACGCATTGCACAGTTATGGGACAAATGAGTTTCATTCATTCTATCTCATTCACACTCAAAAATAAAACGACACTCACAATATGATACCATTCATCTATTAATTTATATCTATTTGTATATATGCATATAAATATTTTATGAACTCCACAATAATATTTCACACACATTGTTAATATTTTTGAAGTTTGAGACCAACGTACATATGTATCTTGCCAAAAGTTTAGAATACAAGCATTCGAATATTATCATGGGTGACTGTATATTTTAGTGAAAGCCACATTTTCAGTTCAAGGAAATTATTACTTTGCACTATCTTATTGTTAGTATGTCCGATTATATATGTATAGTACACTTCCACGTATCGCAGGTTCACATAGTAGGATGAAAAATTTTTAGCAACGTTCGTATAGCACGATGTAAGTATACAACTTCGCGGTATAGCTATACGTTGTGGAATATTGTAAGAAATAGTAGGCAGGATCTAGGTAGCGAGGTCGTAAATCAAAACATTAAGCGGCGCCACTTTTCAGCTCGTAGCTATGAGGTAACTGTTTTGCTGAAATAATGTTTAACTTATCATGATTTCAGTCATCCCATCGAGCATGGTAGTACCATTGCGTTTTTACAAGGATATCATTCACTGGTAAATACACAATTGCTAATAATAGTAATAAAAGCGACAATAATGAGAATGAGAAACAACATAATAAGATATTAATAACAATAATGATAACTATACAATAATAATAACAGTGATAGTAATAACAATAATAATAACGACAATAGCAGCAATAATAACATTATTAACAACAGGAAAAGAAATAACTGCAATGACAATAACAAAAGAAGAAACAGCAACAATGACAATAATAAAAATAGAAATAGCAGTAATAGTACTGGCAGAAATATTAATAACAATAATATTAACAATTGTAGTATTAATAACAATAACAATAATAGTAACAATATTATTAATGACAGTTGCAGTAATAAAAACATAATTCTATAGTATAGTAAAAATTTGTGCATGAAATAGCAATAATAATAATGGCAGAAATATTAATAACAGTAATATTAACAATTGTAGTACTAATAACAATAACAATAATGATAATAATATTAACAACGATAGCAGTAATAATAAAAACATAACTCTATAGTATAATAAAAATTTGTACATGAAAAAGGAATAATAATACTGACAGAAATATTAATAACAGTAATATTAACAATTGTAGTACTAATAACAATAACAATAGTAGTAATAATATTAATAACGATAGCAGTAATAATAAAAACATAATTCTATGGTATAATAAAAATTTATACATGAAATAGCAATAATAATACTGGCAGAAATATTAATAACAGTAATATTAACAATTGTAGTACTCATAACAATAACAATAATGATAATAATATTAACAACGATAGCAGTAATAATAAAAACATAACTCTATAGTATAATAAAAATTTGTACATGAAATAGGAATAATAATACTGACAGAAATATTAATAACAGTAATATTAATAATTATAGTACTAATAACAATAACAATAGTAGTAATAATATTAATAACGATAGCAGTAATAATAAAAACATAACTCTATAATATAATAAAAATTTATACATGAAATAGCAATAATAATACTGGCAGAAATATTAATAATAGTAATATTAACAATTGTAGTACTAATAACAATAACAATAGTAGTAATAATATTAATAACGATAGCAGTAATAATAAAAACATAATTCTATAGTATAATAAAAATTTATACATGAAATAGCAATAATAATACTGGCAGAAATATTAATAACAGTAATATTAACAATTGTAGTACTAATAACAATAACAATAGTAGTAATAATATTAATAACGATAGCAGTAATAATAAAAACATAACTCTATAGTATAATAAAAATTTATACATGAAATAGCAATAATAATACTGGCAGAAATATTAATAACAGTAATATTAACAATTGTAGTACTAATAACAATAACAATAGTAGTAATAATATTAATAACGATAGCAGTAATAATAAAAACATAATTCTATAGTATAATAAAAATTTATACATGAAATAGCAATAATAATACTGGCAGAAATATTAATAACAGTAATATTAACAATTGTAGTACTAATAACAATAACAATAGTAGTAATAATATTAATAACGATAGCAGTAATAATAAAAACATAATTCTATAGTATAATAAAAATTTATACATGAAATAGCAATAATAATACTGGCAGAAATATTAATAACAGTAATATTAACAATTGTAGTACTAATAACAATAACAATAGTAGTAATAATATTAATAACGATAGCAGTAATAATAAAAACATAACTCTATAGTATAATAAAAATTTATACATGAAATAGCAATAATAATACTGGCAGAAATATTAATAACAGTAATATTAACAATTGTAGTACTAATAACAATAACAATAGTAGTAATAATATTAATAACGATAGCAGTAATAATAAAAACATAATTCTATAGTATAATAAAAATTTATACATGTATATATACTCATACAATTACGTACAATACAAATTTATGTATAACACATTGCCAGCAAATCAAAGGTATTTAAAACCCCCTAATTCTACCAGGGAACGTACTACCAACCGAACAAATCATCCGCGACGAATACATACAACTATATTCCAATTTTTAACGTCGAAGCACAAGTACCAAATCCGTTCTGCACACTATCGAGATTCGGTACAATTGATTGCGGAACGAAAAAGAAATAAAGATAGAAGACCATGGAGAAGTTTGAACGAAAGGGTTAAATAGCCTGAAAGCAAACAGAGGCACGAACTAACAAGGTATTTGCCTCGTAAATTTGAAACTGAAACTAAAGAATTTACCCCCTGAAAGGCAGTTAGATCGATTAACTTTTACTCAAGGAAACTCATTTTCTATAGACCCTGTCTGGAGGGAGTAATACCGCCTTGTTTTCTAAGCTTGTTTTGGTTGGCGACAGTGCGAATCACTTTCCCTGGAGGCATTAACTTTTTACACCCCTGGGAAAGAAAGGGTCGAGAGATGAATTAGCTAATTACTACACCCTGCCAGGACGTCGAATTCATGGCGCATTGGCGGCTAATTTATTGGTGATTTGCAGAAATAGGAGTTCCCGTTTGCTAAACTAAATGAACGCAAAGATCCTTACAGATGAGCATCCAATTTGTTTTGCTTTTGAGAAGCCAACGTATCACGTCTATATGCGTGATCTACATAATAACTAATATAATAAAATTATAATAATAATTAATAAAATATAATAAAAATTTCTATACGCTGACAAAAATTAAAAAGCAAAATAATGAATCTATATATTATTGCTGTACATTGTGTATATATTTTTGTATATTCCTCGTCTCCTGATATATGTGGACGAAAATGAAAAATGGGGTCTAAAGAAGATATTCGAAAAGAATTAATTTTTTATTGGTGAATAAAATGTTGGCTCATCATCTTATTTTTAATTTTAACGTATAAAAGTAAAGAGTGTGAGATAATTGACGTAATAAAAAATGTAATTTTTAATCTTGGTGAGTTTGTAAAAAAAAAATTAAGAAAAAGGTATGATTGAATTACTTATAGCAATTTAATTGTTCAAGGAAATGAATAAGAGATTGTATAATGAGAAGATGACTGGCGAATATTTTATAAAAATTTATAAAAATATGGAACACCCACTTGTAAAAGAGGAAATAAAATTCTACATTTGAAGTCAAAACTATTGATTTTCAATTCCACTTTGATTAAGTATTTTTCATTAATCCCAGACCGTATACGTTGGGAAAGTTTCGAGTCCTTTTTATTAAATGTCCCCTATACCTCCATCGCGAAGAGTTAGAAAATGAATATTCACGAAACTCATTCGCAATATTCAAATTGAATTTCCGAGTATTTCAAAACAATTAAAATATTTGAGAAATGGATACGTATCATATAATTTTAAATGCAATAATATTAAAATTATTGCGATTGCAACGTATAGATAAAATACTTTTTAAATAGAAAGTAAAAATAAAATATATGGTAAGTGTATTAATAAAGTAAAATATTATTAATAAAATAAAATAAAGCGTATTAATAATAAAATAAGTGTTTTAATAAAATTTTATTCAAAATTGTACTCTTTCGCATTGATCGAAGCGAATATAACTCACCAAGCTTTCTAGTACTACGCTCTCACGTGCAATCTTTTCCCCAATAGATGTCGCTAACTGTACATAACGGCATAGTATTCTAAAAAGATTCGATAAAAAGACTAAGATTTATGTATAGTCAAATTTAATTATATGTAGGTAGCAAATATCTTCATTAACATATATACATGTATATAAAAAAAAATTAACATAACTAAAAACAAAAAATTTATGGAAGTTATGTAAATGGACTAAATAAATTATTCTTAATGAATAAACATGTACAGTTTATGCAAAATTAATTAATTTGTGCTGTGCTATTCCAAGAAGGTGTTAGTATAAATGTTCAATGAAATAATTATATTATATCATTGGAAATTTCGTATTTTTATATTATTTGTTCAATAAATAAATCAAAATGATTAATTTTTCATTCTTACTGTAATTATGGCAGTTTTGGTTTGTCAATTCATCAAAAAATAAATAAATTGTATATATAATATTTTCATGGTAAGTAAGTTGAATTGTATATTTAACCAAATACAAGCATGATTTACACAATTTGTTAGAAAACATAATTAAATTACAGTGTTAAAAATTTGGAACTAATAAGAAATAAAAAATTAAATGTAACAATTCACGAATCTTTAATGAATTATAAAAATGTGATTTTTTTATAATAACCCGAATTAATCATACTTAAATGAAAAATCACAAGAATATTTTAAATGATATCTTTTATAATTGATTTTAATTATATACTATATTTCTTCATAGGAACACTCATCTATAAACGATACTAGATTATCATAAATTTAGTATAAATAATTCATTACTGATAATTTAATGTTAATAACTTCTTAAAACAAAAAAGAAAATACAGTACAGTACTTAAAACAAAAACAATACTTAAAGTACACAAATTATAATTTTCAAATAAACAAATATATTACTATTTTAAGATAATAAAATTTTTAGAAATAAAAAAAAGAATTACAAAATTAATTACTCAATTTATCTTTATTTTTTAAAATATTAACACTTGATTGACGCTATTAATAGGTTATCACTGTCCGATACAAAGTTATTTTCGCTACAGTTGTATCGTGTACGTAAGACCGTAGATCTGGTTGCAGAAACACAGGCGTTTTCGAGCGACGCCACATAGGAACAGGACGCGTGCTTTTATTGGTTGTTTTGAAACAGTAAAACACACCGTAAACACCATGTCACCGTACTCGTAAACAATAGATCGGTGTTCGAATAAGAGTTACAGGACAGAACGACAGACGGACCAATCTGTTTAAATTTATTTTTGAACAGGATCAGCGCGGTGTAGAATGCGTGAACATGACAAGTAACGCGATACAAATTCAGAATGGTAAGTGTGCTTGAGAATATCTATCGAAAAAATTGATTTCAATTTCACAGGGAGAAATGAGCAGGTGGATCGAATATCGACAAAGTTATGTCACTGCTCTTCACCTTTCGATTTTGTGCTGTCTGTCCTGGCACTCGAAAATTTGAAAGAATGCCATTATTTTATTTCACGATACTATTTCTTCGATTGTTGAAATTAATCGTAAATTTGAAAGACTTTTGATTTAACTTACGACGTATAAATATTCGCTTTGATTGTTACTTGTTTGAGGCTGTGTTTGAAATATTCAGTCGCAGGATACAAACAACGTCCGGAAGTTTATTCTTCCCTTTTTAACGGAGATAATAAAAGGGAGGAAATATACGTTTCTATAATTCTCATATTCATATTGATATTAAAATTTGTATGGAAGCAACGTTTCATGGAATTATTACCTGCGTGGTAGTACAAATATGAGCATCCATTGGAACTTTAAAATTATATTAAATTTTGAAATTTTACATAATATTTTTGTACGTGTTTCGTATGAATGCTCTTTAATAATGGTGCGTACTGTCGATATGATGTTGGTGTACGCACATGTATATTTGTATACGTATATTACTCGCGTTTAGGGTATTGTTTCATTCTCTTTGTTTCTGCGTGCCCCTTGCATTCTCTGACTCTTTATATATCCCTCTCTTTCCGTTTAATAGCATTTGTTATTATATATTCATTGTCAGACGAGATTATTTTATTATTATGTTTTATTTTATTATATTTGAGACCTCGAGGTGTTTGCACGAAATTCAGCACTCCACTTGTTAGTAGAAATCTATCAATGAATTAATCAGTTGACAATAAAGCAACAGGAAATAGAAACTCAGTTTCAAAATTGAAATCAATTTTGAGATGTTTCTGTAATTATAAAGTAAGAAAACAAAGATGTTTATTTTATTAGTTTATTTACTATAAACATTCACGTACATAAAATTAATTATATAAAACCATTAAATATCGAACTTTTGTGCAGTTATGAAAATTATAACAATCCTTCAATTCTCGTTTTGATTTTAAATTATCAAAACTACGAAAAATGTTTACTAGAATAGAAAGTACGAATTAAAGACAAATAGTACAGAAACAAAGTGGAACGTTTAAGTATATAGTTACTTTTCGTTATTATCATTTCTGGTAAATTTGATATAGAAACTCAATTTCAGAATTGAAATCAATTTTGAGATGTTTCTGTAATTATAAAGTAAGAAAACAAAGATGTTTATTTAATTAGTTTATTTACTATAAGCACTCACGTACATAAAATTAATTATGTAAAACTATTAAATATCGAACTTTTGTGCAGTTATGAAAATTATAACAATCCTTCAATTCACGTTTTGATTTTAAATTACCAAAACTACGAAAAATGTTTTCTAGAATAGAAAGCACGAATTAAAGATAAATAGTATAGAAACAAAGTGGAACGTTTGAGTATATAGTTACTTTTCGTTATTATCATTTCTGGTAAATTTGATTTATCGCTGTATTATGATTCTGCTATTAAACTTCTCGCGTTCAAACTTTTATTTCTACCATGCTTTATCATTGCACAGATTCGAGATAAAACAAGCATTTAACTAGAATTCACGGGGAATATGTTTTACCCTATTTTGTGCGTAGTGATTGCTTATGTTCAGAGGTCATGTTTTATCATACACGGCAGTCAATTATAGTCATGCATGAGTTCAATATGTCGATGTGAAGATCTCAAGAAGATTTAAACAATGACGTCGAATCGTGTCGCTTATTCGATGAAAATGATCCACTTTTAGATAATCACATTACACTCTATTCAATTTAGATAATCTATGTTACGATTCTTATAACTTAACGTAGTCTAGAGGCACGATCATATTATGACTGATACTTGAATCGTTGGGAACACTGAATAAAGCATGTGAGAGGAAGATAAATGTTGTCTGTGATAATTATATACCTTACAAGCAATGTATACTGTCAAGATACACGAGTTGAATGAAAATCTTCGAATGTTATAAATAATAAGTATACCTAGAAAATAAAAATTGATTATTTAACGTCGAACAATTATTTTCAAGTTAAAATTTTTTTATATTTATTATTAACACATTAAAATTATCTATCGATTGCTTTATCATTTAAAATGCTTTTGTCGTTTGATAATGGACAATTATTAATTTTGTAAATTGAAATGTTGATCGAGTAATTGTTAATACATTACAGTTATTAAGGTTTTTAGCATTTGAAAAATATAAAGTGGCATAATGTAATATTTTGGAAATAGATATCTGTAGAATTTAAAATCCTCATTAATTGAATAACTGCGAATGTATAGAAACAATATAAAGAAATGAAGTAACGAAGGTATTAAAATAAGATATTATAACTACTATTAGATATTAATAACTTTAATGCTATTTTATAAAATTTTACAAACAAATTTTCTTATTATATATACTTCTATAAAATAATTTGTTCACCTCGAATGTAAAGGTACTTTCGCAATTATAATTGTAAACATAACGACTGAAAATTTTATTTCTTTTATTTGCAATTGTTGTGGCTATGATTTCAAAAAACATAAATAAAATATTTAAAAGCAATCTAAAAACTTCGAAAATTACATTATTTCAACAAATCGAATAGTTATAAAAAAATTGCAAAATTTTATTAAAAATAAAAAAAGAAAAATGTGCCGAAGCATATCATGTATCGTAATGTGTAATAACTTGTTTGTACCTAATTATAAAATAACCAGCACACCAATATAAAAAAAAATTAAAATAAAGAAATGAAAGAAATCCTAAGTGTGTCACTCCTCGATTTAAAAGACATTCACATCCCATGTAGTAGCTTATACCCAAAAATGTTGAATATCAGTGCAATTCCATAAACCCCACGTCGTCAGGATAAATTTTTATAAGCCTCGATATATTAGGCAGCTGCATGTTCCTATAGGCACACATATCGAAGGTGTCACACGAAGCAAATCCATTGTCTGTCTCCTAGTAATTTCCCATATTGCGGAAACGAGTTAATATATTGACAGGTGACTCGTCTTTCAATCTCATCCCTGGTCCAAAAGCAAATTACTCGACCGAAGCGAGGAAATAGCGAGGTCTGCATTGAGGGGGTCCTTCGTGTCCATGGCACGCGATGTCATATCACGTTATTGAGAGCTACTTGTCACTCCCTGCTTTGGCGTCATAGCAGGACAGGACGTCCATGCGGATCATTCAATTAATTCCATCTTTACTCACATAAATACCGACGATAACCGTAGGAAAGTTCTGTACGTCTAGCATTGTCACTTGTCATTTGAGCACGATGTTATGAATGTGAAGGGAGAAGACACCTAAACGAATGCATCTAATTATATCTGATGTTTAGAAGTCACCTACATATCAGCTGTGTCGAGGAATTAGTGGTCCCAGTGTTATAATTATTTTGAAAAATATTTCCTTACAGCGTGATTAACTTAAAATCAAATTTGTTCATTTTATTCCACTTTATTCGTAATTTATAGAATTTTTGAAATGTGAAAATAATTCAGGATAGAAATGAAATTTGTTGGAAGCTTAAATACGCTAAGGAAGTTAAGTAATTATAGAATGAATAAATCTGTAAATTAATTGCCTAGGTTAGAGAAATATTTACATAATATTATAGGAGAGTGATATAATTATTGTTATGGTAAATGCAATGGAGTAGCTATAACTTCCAATGTAAATAAAATATAATACAATATACATCTTAATTTTAAATATAATATAAATTTTAATTAAGTAAATACTTATACGTAATTGTATCAATTATACAAATATAATAAACATCTTTGTTATGTTGACACAACACGAACACATTGAATTTCATACAGGGTTTTAAGTTAAGATGGCTTTCTTAATATTAAAATATAATTCCATGCTTGTGATAATACTAAAATTCCCTGAAAAAATTGCATTAGGTTTATAATATTAACTTCAACTCTGTTACATAATAACGTAACAAGAAATCGTGATAAATTTATCAGGAACAACCATAAGGCTATTATAATGCTAAACCGCTATCACGTTTAATATTGTACGTGTTAACATAGTTTATAATGCATTTCATTTTTCACGATATTATCCAATAAGGAAAATGAACCAATAACTGGTTGTTGGAGAGTATAAGGGAAATATAGGTACTTGAAATATAATGTATAAAATAAATTTTATACTGAAAGATAATACCTTGATATTATAAATTTTATGTGATTTTTCATTGTAGTGTATTATAAAGAGTGACATTATTATCATCGTTGAAATTTTTCAAGCTCGTTTATTATACTGCATAAAATGGAAAATCGATTCTAATCCAAAAATGTAGGTGATCCGCATTTTCAAAATTCTTGTTTTAAAATTCGAAATACGATAAAACTGTTGCAATGGGAATTAGGTTTTACAACTTTTGATGAACATCTATTGTCTATTGTCCATTCATGGGACCACAGTATATTCTAACAGATGTATAGGCTTCTGTTATTTATTACAGGTGATGATTCGACATGCTATAAACTTACATCTGTTTCACAGAATCAATGAACCAGGAACAAACCATCAATCGAGTCCATTTATTGTCAATGAACAGTTGATGCGGAATCTATTCAATGAATTACAGAATTTCTCCGATTTCGTAGGGGTGATCACCATAGCCTTAATATTCATAGATTCTTTATTACATATTCCGTATTACGTATATGCATACATATTTGATACGAATTCACACTACCGTGAATGATATACACTTTCGAAAGTTTTATTTTTAAACTAAAGTTCCATAAACCAAATTCTCAAATGTTCCATTTTATTAATCCATACCAAGTTCCGTTGCCTTTGAAACGAGTTTATATTCACACAGCAAAACAGAGCAGAGTTTTGTTTTCAAGCATATCATGTTTGTAATATGCTTCATGTCATGAGCAAGATTTAACTCATTTAAATAATCCAGCTCATCTCAAAGCTGAATAAATGACGAATCTCTTGATATATGACGTTTAGTCGTCAGGAGCAACTGCGTTTGATTGTGAGATGTACCATTACGAAGAAATCGATTCAAAAGAACGAGAACTTGTTAAACGATTCAGCTGTAAAACTTCAGATTTTAATTTATCACGAAACTGAACCAAGAGGGTGATATATATAATTTGCAATTTTGAAGAATTTTACGGTGAAATGAACCTATTCAAAAAATGTTTCTATGCAAATTATAAGATACAAAGGAGTACATATGCTATAAATTATTTTTCGTAGGTAAAATTATAAAAATAAATTCATTTTTCTTAAATGAGACTATATATTTTTCTTCCATAGTACAATTACATTCTTTGAAAAAATTATATATTGATTTATAAGTTCATGAGTTTCTAAAGAATCAAATAAGCCTGAATTACACACGCGAAATGTAATATAAAAATAGCAATAATATATTAACTCTCCAAAGTGTGAGAATTTTCAGATTCGATCAGTCAACATTTTCGATATATTGTAGTAGGGAGACATTTTAAATGGAAAAATTTTGTTCCGAAAATAAACAAATCGTAAATCTGTGTGAAACAATAATAAAATAAATTTACTCGTCATTTTAACTTTATTGATAAAAAGAAAACAGTAAACAACAGATTGTCAACGTCTCCACCATGACGACAATAAAGTACAAATGGTTAATCTTAAATTAAATAGACACCAAATACATTACCTTACTTCAAATTAAAAATATTAAAGTATACGATATATCTAAGAACTGTATTGCCGAAGAACTCTGACAATTTATTAATTAATCTTGACAAAAAGTATTTTATAGATTTCGAATCTGATAAATAATTATAAGTTACCTATACTTTCAGCAGATATATACTTGACACAAACATCATCTTACCGTCATTACACGTGATATTTATCTCGTGAAATTTATATTTTATCTACCTTATCACATCATATATTACAATAGCACTCATATAAAGGGACTCCTCCGAACTCTATCAATAATACAAATCCTGAATATCACTCATTCTCAATGCATAATTTTAAGAGACAAAATATATAGCACGGTGCATAGGAACGTTGGACAATGGGGTTTTTCCCCGCTGCATTCACTGCCCGATGCAATTTAATTTCGTTTGAACGTAATATAATAGGCAGCGTGCGAGCCATTTATGTGGCAGGGTGTTACAGATTATTGGCCTGACGGGTCGTGAGTCTCATACCATTTCTGTTAGGCATTCATTTATAAATGCCACAATTCTAACAAAGACCCCGATTGCGATGTTCGTAGATAGTCATCGATGCTAACTCTCCTTCTCCCTGGCGTAATGCGTTCTGGGCGTGTGCACGGCACGAACATCGCTACTTGAAATCAACTTACCGCTCTATCTGTTCAGCGCCCTCGTTAAATTCGAACAATAGCGTTTCTTCTACTCGCACACAAGGTTACACAAACGAGAAAACGATTCTTGCTTGTATTTGTCCTTCTTACTATATACGTTTCCTGCCAGGTATAACGTCGCTTATAGCTCTGAAAATACGACTCCAGGATAATTCCATTATTCGTGATTTTGCCAAAAATGTGATACGCGTTGACAGGATTTGATCTTTGATGCAAAAATAAAGAGAAAGTGAAGAATACAATTTTTTCATTCGAGGCATAGTTTTGAAAAAAATTAATTATAAGTCATTTTTAAAGTGACGTGTGTATGAATGTATGCATTTGCACAATTAATTATACAAATAAAATACTTAACACTAGTGCTATCAGATGAATCAGAATGACTCTGACCCATTCCTTTTGTGTTCCCAAATATAGAGAATGTGCAGAATTTTCTGCAAAATTAATATCAACTATTAGTGAAATAGAAATTATGTATATGTAATTTTATTTAAGCAAATTCAAGTATCTACAGGTGTAGAACTCTGAATCATTTCCTTTTCTTCTAAAATATTCTTTCGTAAATGCGTTAATAACGAAATTATGAGTTGAAACAAGTGCATGGTCCACCTGTATAGTATTTGAAATGTAATATTACATGGTATATATAAATATCGTATGCTAATATAGTATATGTATTGTACAGTATAAATATAATTATATTCAATAAACTAAATTTAAATACGTATTAAGAACAAATATTCCTAATGAACATAGTCGTAGATTACATTTAAGATAAACAGTGTTAGTTGGTGAAATAAAGTGTCGCTGATAATACTTTTCTTTGCGCTTCTTTGGACCATATAACTCGTAAAAGTCATATAGATATCGTATAGGACAATAGGAGTTACAGGGTCGCTCGACGAACCGTATCTTGGCTATAAATGCACGAGTACACGACGAGTTCTGGAAATCGATTTTCCTTAAAAACTAAAACCCAAGTGAAAAAAGTTTTATTACCTATCTTCAATTTATTGTCGCACAAGAAATTGTCCACTCTATAAGGAATACACCATTATCTGATAAAAGTTTCATTTTATTATATTTACACGAAGAATTAAGTCATTTGATTCTATATAATTCTCCTAATGAAACTATCAACGATCAAATATTTAACAGTTAATAAAATTACAAAGTAATAGGAATTATCACTACTAAATCGATATACTCACTTCCACCATAGCTCGTATATAACATTTCAAATCCATTGAAAAATAACTAGCAACAGTTTATCGTTCCAATTACGTAATTCCCGAAGATCAGATACATATTTTATAAAGCAACGTCTTCTCGTCGATAAAGCTACTGTTTTTGCAGTGTAATGTACTCGTGTCGAACTCGAGAAAGGACGTAGCAGAGAAAAGAGAGGAAAGAGAAGACGAAGGACGCGACTGTTGCATCCTGGCGGCGCAGGAGCGCATCAACAGGATCTCGCTGGACCAAGTTGCTTCTACCACCGGTGGTGGGGACGCTAAGGCGCGTGGTGGGGGTCGCCGGCTGCGGAGTGGGGGACCGGCACGAAGAAGAGACGAGTGGAGCTCCCTCTGGCGAATATCTCGTGTCAGTCGAGCCGTGTGTCGCGTCGCGGTAGTGTTGTGTCGTAGTTGCGCGTCTCGCGTCTCCCGTTGAGCACCGATGACGCTTTGCTTATCGTGATTATCAGCGACGTGAATTTAGTGAAATCAAGTTCAACATATTGTTCTCGGCATGTTCTCGAAGCAGTGAAAGGGAGCAGCGCGCGATAAAAGTATCCAGCGAGGTTCATCGTTCCGCTGGACCGCGTGTTTTCCGCCGTGTCGGTCTTTCCTCTTTTGGGGGAGTTTTCAAGGTTACGCTTTCAATACCGGCACGAACAATCCGGAGACCGTTGCTTCTGCTTACGGTTTCGGTCGTCCTCTCTGTCACTCGCGTGGTGCTATCGTCGACGATCGAAAAACTCGAATAACTCCGATTTTAACTTTCACGGATACCGTGTATCATCGCGTGTGACTCGCCCGATATTTCGAATTTGTATCGTTTTTCGTCACCTGTACGTGCTGTGCTTCTTGTTTACTGTTCCACCAATTTGCCGGTTTATCGTTATTCACCGAATTAATTCCATACCAGTGAAGTTTTGTTTATAACCGTTAAAGGTATCTCCCACGGAAAAACAGTCGAGAATATACATTAACGATAACAGTGTCGAAGCGGGACAGTGAATAGTTCGGTGAGAAGGAAATTCAAGGTCAGGAAGGAATAACCGCAACAAGGACTCCGAAATCATAACAGTGCCGGAGAAAAAATTTGTCTACGGTCGATAAGGGGAGGTCAGTGAAAAGTTTATAACCGTAGCCATATTGTTCGTCCGTCATCTTCCGTGTGAAAGGTTCGCGGCTACGCGGTAAAAACAAAACGTGCGAATCTGTTTTATCCGTTAAGCGAAGTGCTTCGATTTGAATTATCCACTAATCGACCGAGCACGGTGGCAGCAAATGTGGTGACGGAGTATCCACAGATAAAAGATTCATCAACGAGTGTGCGTGTAGGGCGCGAACAGATCGCCAGGCGTAATAACAATCGTAATTTAAAGTGGTTCGATCGGAGACACGTGCACTGCGAACGTAGATTCGATTGCGTTTAAAACGGTGGATCGGTGCTTCGCTCGATTCCACCCCTTGCCGGCTGAGTGCTTCGTGAAATAGATCGAGGCAGGGACACGGAGTACAATTACCCGCGTTTTTCTTTTAATTCTTAACTGTGCATCGGAGTGGGGCGGGCCGCGGAGCGGTTTAGAGGCGTTCGAAAGGAGATCGTATCGACGCGTCGAACCAGTTCGATCGTCCGCGCTTCGTAATGAGCCAGAGCACCGCACGTTGAAGATCGAACGTGACCAGTGCCGGTACCCCCGCGTCGTCCATCGGTATTCTCGAAGGAGCCGTTAATCGAGGTAGTACCGCCCATTACAAGAAAAAGCAATCGGGCCTGGGAATCGGCACGGCCGATTCAATAGCGAATATCATACGTGACTTCGTTCTCGCAAAGACGTCGATCCGCATTCTTTCGAAGATGTCGCGGCGCGTAGTCTCGAGACAGAGCGCGTAAGAGGGGACAAGGACAGAGCAAGACCAGATCGGAAGGAAGGCGAAGGGAGACACGTGTACACGGGAAGAGAGCGGCGGGGGCGTGATAAAGCCCTCGCAGTCCTCGCAAGCGACAGACATGACGATGGCTAGCAACATTGTGGTTGAGTGGCTGCGCTCGCTTCACTTGGGTCAGTATTCGGAGTCGTTCATCGACAACGGCTACGACGACCTTGAGATCTGTAAGCAAATCGGCGATCCCGATCTGGACGCTATCGGTGTTTTCAACCAGACTCATCGGGCGCGACTGCTCCAATCGGTGAAGACCCTTAGGGAAGAGGGCGCGGCGAGCGTTTACTTCACCCTGGAAGAAAGTACCGACTGCCTGTGCGACAATGTCAGCTCGAAATCTTCCAGAACGTCTTCTGAGAGGCCGCTCAGCGATAAAGAAGCGCAGAGGGCCTCGCCAACTGCCAGCTCCTCGAGCGGTGGTCAGGAATTAACCAAGTTCGCGGACGAGTACGAGGAGGGAAAGGCGGAGCTCGTCAGAATCCCAAGGATGCAACTCCGGATGCTGCTGCAGGAGAAGCTCAGGCACGACGGCATCAGGCTGGCTTGTCAACCTTACACAACACCGGTAAGTCGGCTTCTCTTCTTTTTCTTTCCACGCAAATTTTCTCCATCGCTACTTCACTGTTATGTTCGAGACCATCTTAGTTATTTGCCCGCTCCGTAAAATATGCCGCGAAAAAATTTACGGCACAAGCTGGACGATGCAGCACCAGTTACATAAAATTCCCGGAACTTCGTTGTCCCTGCAAGTACCTCGCGAAATTTGCTTTACTTAATCGTTTAAATTGCTGTGGAATTTTTCTATCGATTTTTGTTCCTTTACCCCGTCGTTATTTGAATATTTAATATCATACGATTAGGTGTGCGTATTTCAGGGATGGTTTCGGGGACATTTTATTTGATGATGCACATAACCTCATAATTGTTTCACTTTTGTGAAAATTTCAGTTTCTATAATTTTACGTTAGATTAGATTATTATTGATGTATACATATTGCATATCAACATCAGTTTATGTGAAATTGAAGAAAGGGAAATGATATCTTAATAGAGTAGAATTTAATATCTTTTAAGTAACAATAGAGAAGGTAAGAAATAATTTAGGAAGAGAGATTGTAGGGGAAACAAAGTTCCATTGACATTATACCAGGAACAACTAAATTTATTTTTCCAAACAGTTTAAATTAATAGCCTTAATAACGGTATCGTTGAATTCTTTAATTCTATTTCTAGTAAGTTCCATTCATTAACCAGATCCAAGTTGAATGTTTTAATTCTTATATGATAAAGTATGCTCCCAATGACTGGAATAAACAGAGAAAGCAATTTTTAAAGTGGGTTTGAATATCAGCTTCATAAATTATTGTCAAGTAGTATATTTACAAGCATTTGGTATTGATACCAAGTATTGAGACCGAATAATCAGTTTGCGAAATGCTTGTATGAATCGAGGGTATTTCAGAGCAGAAGATAATGCAGAAAACTCGGAACCCTTGCAAGACACGCCTTGAGAGTGTAGATAATCCTCTGATTCATTATTTCGTTACATTAACCACTGCTTCAGATAAGAAGATCCGTGGTATGGTTATAGCATACGTTTTACGGTGTGTTCATTATATCTTACTCGTGGAAATGTGTATTCCGTACATTTTAACACAGCTTTCTGTTGTAATTAACTCTTTTGATAAAAAAGATGTACACATATGGTGCATTCAAAACGTTCTTATTTTCTTTCTTCGTCTTCTCTTATCTTGAAACTGTTTTCTTCAATTTTTGGAATTGTTTTAATGTAAAAAATTATCTTATCTTCCATGCTTGATCGGTTAACGATAAAACGTGCTCCATGTCCCTCGAAATTTAAATGTAATGTATAATCAGCGCAATCCCTCTAGTTCAAATATTATACCAAAAATGTCAATTTACTTAGGTAAGTAATAGATCCTTTGGAATTTTCATTTGTGAGATTAGATTCCAATTAAAGCTATTTGTACCATTGCCTCATTTTTGATTATCTTATTGGTTCAGTTCAGACTCTTCATTTGACTTTTCATTTTGATGGAATATTAAAGAAATAATTGGAGAAAATAAAATTTCTTCATGGCCTACAAATGCATTATTTTTATAAGAAAATAACAATTCATATTCAAATTCATGAGAATTATAAATAATAATTATGTATAACAATTTATTACCATTTTCTTTTACTATGATTTTCTGGTTGAACTATTTAGTCTATAAAATATCCGAGTAGACTAAATTAAAACTACACCCTTAACGCTTTTAATATTAACGAAATTGGAATGATCGCTCGTTTTATCGAACATTCGCCAAATAAAAATGAAAAAGAGAATATTGTACAAGAATATCTTCTTTTGGTGCACATTCGTTGAGGTGAGTTGACAATTTTGATGTAGACTGCAGAATAGGAACGGCCGCATGCATATTACATTTTGCATTTAAATTTTAAGCGCTTTGAAACACGTCCCATCGTTATTTGATCGCGCATAAAAGCTACGAATATTACTCTTTTTGTGATTCGCCTAGAATTCTGAAATTGTGAATCGTGGACAAATTTGCACAAAAATTTTTAACTACCTGTAATTAACAATCAGACTCACCGTACATGGAATCTTGCTTTACCAGTGGCTTTTGAATGCTATCTCGATATTATAGTTACAATACGTTCTCCAACTTCCAATATGTTTAATTTCACCTGTGATATTAAATAAACTTTATGAAACAAAGATTGCATGTATTTGAAACAAATCGTGAATTGCATATATGAATAAAATATAAGCGTTTGACGTTTTTACCAGATGGCTTTTTTCCATTGATCTTCGTTTATTCGAAATATTCGATGCATTTTGCGCTTTTAATAATGATCCCGTGGCTGGAACGCAGTAGATCGATCAGTGACTTTATCCCATCGTTAGTCACTTCGCTTAACCTATCGTTTTTAACAGAGAAATTCTCAGCACGAAACTTCGTAAACCATATACGACTGTTTATAGAATCTTCGTATACTTACATGTATTGCACATATTTTCTTCCAGACCTTTATAGTATTTTTACCGTTATAGTAATAATGTAATATAATATGGAACGTATCTTCGAATCTTTCATTTCCATCCACGCATCTTGACACGGTTTCCTATGGGACACGCTTGCTCTGTAGGTTTTTAGGTTATGTGTGCATCGGTAGAAACAAAAGTAGCGCTTACGCGTAAGGCGACACTAATTATACCTATTGGCGAGCATTAAAACTCTTTAGCAAATTCGATATTAACCATGCGAACTTGAAAAGTAGTGTAAAGTAAGTAGTGAAAATCGTCTTATATTTAAAATATTGAACACGGTGAGATTTGTTCTATTTTCAGCTTTTCCCCGTTTTTATTATACCCATCTCTATTATTTCAGCAGAATTGATTTATTCTTCCAAATTAATAATTGTAATATCATCGGTGTAGATCTTTAGCAATTTATCGACCGTGTATAAATAAAGTTCTCCTTGAATAAAGTTGCCAAGTTCAATAATATGCTTCAGTAACGAAGAATGTGAAATGATTGAAAAATGATAATTTTTAAACTTATTTTAATTGAAAGTAGTAATCATTTATTTTTGATAATTAGCAGTATAATTATTAGTTTTTTGAAGCTGAGTGTATTTATAATATTTTACTCTTGCTTTGTGTACTAGTCTAAAGGTTCTCTAAATATACATCACAATTATTAATAATTAATAGTATAATTATTAATATTTTAAAGGTAGGTGTATTTATACGTATATTTTATACTTGTTTTGTATACGTGCCTAAATACTTTCTGTATTTTTTTCCATATTAAAATATCAAAAAATAGGTACATTTCAAAAAATAATATCCTTTTATTGACACCTTGACATTTATTGTTTTTACATGTAAATAATTAAGAACGTAATCGTCAGTTGCAAGCACACCGTAGGTGTAAGGTTGGAAAGTATGGTCATTTTGACTTACGCATCTTTATTGATAACTCGTCAATAATTACTCGTTTTGCGTGATTTGTCAATTAGGAAATAAAAAAGGCGGGTTTCGATGTTGTTTTACAATTGAAGTTATGCAATGATAAAAATAAATAAGCGCATCTGATGTGCAATTAATTTTTTCATTCGTGAATACAAACCAGGCAGAATAACCACAGGCTTTGCATTTTAAAAAGTAAACAAATTCGAAAAAGCTCACCGTATTTTCATATAGCCGCAATTAAAAACGGCATTTCGAAAGTTTCAACTGAAAACCATCTCACGCTGTTCACGAATGTGAAATATATTTTCATATCCCAAAGACTGCACATTGAGCGTTATCATGTCCATGTAGATAACGTTCAATTAATTGCGCCAATTTTTGAACGAATTTCGATGATCATTTCCTCTTTTCAATTTTCCATGCAAATACGAATTAATATACTGTGCTTTTATTCTAAAGAAACCATTGTACGCATTTCACGTATAAATGTTCAGCGTATGTACTTTTTCCTCGTAGGAATTTCTCTAATGGATAATATACTTAATTAATAAATAATCGTAAATAATTCATTGCAATTAATTATAATTAATTAATAAATAAATCGTAAATAATTTTTCATCAAATAATTTCTCTCACGAATATTCGGTCATCTAAGAAAATTAAAATTTATTCGTCCTTTAGTATAATTGTTTTATTTATTTTGGATACTTTGTTTATTATCTTTTGTCCCTTTTTTAAACATATTGAGTTTTAATGTGTCGTGATATATAATTATTCGTATTTGACATAAATCATTTATCTTTCATGGTATTGTTTATGTTTCTTTACATTTCAGTCGCTTTTCCAATTTTCTCTTTGTGTAAAAATTAGTATTTATTATTGATATTGAAAAATGATTTTTGTAGCTGATTCTTTAATTATACAAAATTGTTTGAACTATCATATCCAAGGTATTGAGAAAAATGACCAAACTTGGCTTGCAGCATTCTGTTCTTGAATTCAGCATTCTGATTTTACAATTTAATCCAATTACTTCTCGTTTATTCTTCAACCTTTTCTTCTATCACGTTTTAATTCTTGAGTATTTTCTAATACCCTTTTAATATTCCTTCTTTAAATGTTTGATTATTAAAACAACCAAATGCAGATGTTGAGTGCTAAATTTATATCTTGTTACACAAAAAATGGAAAATAAATAAAAATAAATAAAAAGGGACTGCTTAATATTGCGATGTATATAAAATACCAACATATATAGAATATTTTAAAATTTGTATAAATAATTGGAGCAAGACATATCACTTAGACCTTTTCACAGAATAAAGTACTAAATACTTTTGTATTCAAAATACGTTGTAACATTTCACTGTATTTTGTATTCAATCTCTTCGTTAGAGACCACGAGTAAACAGTTCGTGTTTCAAGAGCGTCCAGACTCGATACATTCCTTAACTGTGCCTAGTTTAGCCCTGCGAGACTGTTATCATCGCGAATAGGTCAATGTTCTAGCCATAAAGCCGCGTTTACATTAGGCAACATTTAGCCTGAATGTCGCGCGTGTAAACACGATGTCGATCAAATGGAAACGATTTCTGATCGTTCGATTGCAACTTGCCCATTCATCTATCTTTAATCGAGCAGCCTGGTAGTGTCATCTGTGGTCCGCCGTGTAAACTCTGTAAAATCATAGATGGCACTGATTGAAGCGGTAGGTGCTCCGATCTACGCAGCACATTGGCCATCTAATATAAACCGTTTCAACGACTCGTCAAGTCAATTAACTCTCGATCAGTAGCCGACCTAAAGTGCCTAATGTAAACACAGCTTATCCAACAGCTGTGCTAAGAACTTCTCGAAAACAAAGGCAAATGGTAACGTTACACGATCAAAACAAGAGAAGATTAAACGAATCATGGATACATCGACGAACGGTGGTCGTTAGGCTACACTTGTGTAGCTGTGTAGGTCATTGTACTTAGGGTGGGGCACTTGAAACGGATCACCTCGATAGCTCGCTTGTTTTTCACAATAGCAAAAAGAATGTCAGGCCAAAGTTGGTCAGTTTCAAAAGGTCTATGACATGATGTCAATATTTTTTTCTAGAAGTGGAAGTGAGATCAACAGATCGACAAAGATGCCGATTTGTTTTAAATATAAAAAGTCAAACAAGAATCATGTCCTCTGGCGCCAAAATTCAAAAAATTTTGAAAGAGTAATTAATTACTTGGCTTGCAAATGTCTCAAATAACAATAATTCAAATATTATGATAAAGATGAATAAATATACACGTATACTCACATTTTTACCCAAATGGAAGCCATAATTCATTTTATTGAAACTATCCAAATATTTTAACCAATTCTAAGCAGTTTTTTTTTTATTTTTGGCATTTTTGGGAGCAAAACACTTATTTATGAAACAGTATTTCACATTTGCCACATAAGAAAATTTCAAAACAGTAATTATGATTATTCGTATTATCGGGTAACACCTAACCTCTCTGGGTCCAAAAGGTGGTTTGTGTATTTCTAATTAAAAATTTCAACGTTGTCATTTCGGTCATTTGCTTTTGCGATTTTTCTTTCATAATATAATCGATCATTCAATCTGTTTTTCAAAATCTTCAAGTGTTTCATATTCGTGAAACTTTCTCTCATTTTATCTTTTTGTTTACCGGTAATTTCACCGATTATGATAGGTTCTATGTTAAACATGGTCGAGGTCGATCCACATGTCTCAGCTGTATCCTTGCAATACCAGCAGGCGTTAATTATCCGCGCGCGACGAGTCGAATGCGGGGAGAAAAATAGACGGCTGATATCGGTAAGCGTGGGTCAGGCTTTATCGCGGGGATAAGTCTGCCTTTGCTCACTCTCGTTCCTCCACGTTACGAGCCCGCGTTTACGCGCCGAGGCCCTATTTCACAGGGTTTATGGCCACGATGCTTAGCGCCATTGGCAAAGGTAACGCGTAAACAAATCGTGGCAGGCGTCGAATTTGAATGACAAAAGGCCAGCTTTTGCGGAGACTGTAAATTACGTAGCAATTACGATTGTACCACGGTAGAAAATTTACGAGCACACGCGCGTATGCCGCGCTGCGTGGCTCCGCCCACCCGACCCCCACTCCGCGCCAAGACCCCCACCACGTGTATCGCTGCCGAAATTTTAATTCAATCCCGCCGCCGTGAATTAAGCGCCGTTGTTCAAATATTATAATCGACTTTTCCGGGCTGCTCTGGGTAAAAATTTGGAAACTTGCTGGGCTAGATTTCATCGTTCGGGGTGGAAAAAAATTATAGCCTAATTACAGCCGGGCCATTAACGAAATTACCGGCTCGTATAGCTCGCGAGCTCGATACAGCAGTTGATCGATAAATTTACAGTAGAAATACGGATAAATTGACAAAAAGTCCCGGAAATTAGCCGGTGGTGTTTTCAGGGAAAATAGAGGAAGTTGTAGTTTCAGGTTTTTTCGGGGGGTACCTTCATTTTGGTGGAACTTTTTACAATTTGTGTTTTATAACGAGGCGTGATATTGATTTTGCTTCTGGACGTTTCGTGAATGGCAGTTTAAAACACACTCCACGGTATTTATTAATAATGCAAACGCGTGTGCAACGATATTTATACGCGCCGTTTCGTATAATTTATCATTAATGGCGCTGACTTAAATATTGTGATATTCTGATAGCAAATAAAAAAATTATGGAAATTTCGATTTCGACTTTTCGTTTTAAATATATGGGTATGTGTAGGGTAAATTAATTTACGTTATGAACATAGAAAAATCTAATAGTAAAAATAAGTATGGAAATAACGAGTGCAATTTTTTCGACTATACCAAATTTTCATTTAATTGTTAAGTGGTTTAATATAAATTTCGCGCTAAGGGCTCTAAGTTTACATTTTATATGTGGATAAAATAATTTTGTGTATCTGGTATTTCTCAGCAGTATAGCAGTATTATTTTCATGGCAAATGTAACGAAATTTTATGAATTTAATATCAAAATAATTAGTTTATTACTGGTCGTTATTTCAAGTCTTTTATAATAATCGGAAGCGAATTGCTATTTTTGTATTTAAATGTTTAGGTGTTATTATGAAGTGTGTTGGATATTCCATTATGGGTACACTATCGTCGAAAAACCAAAGACAAATATTTAACACGCACGACGAATTAATTGATTACCTTGAATTCTTTGGTACATTCAATCGTGCAAATTTGTCAATGAAACGTATATACACATGTGTATGTACATACCTTAGGAACAGAAATACTCTGTGTAAATGAACCAACAAATCATTCTAAAAATTACAGAATTCGTGCTAAATCAACTAGCAGCGGAATTAGTAAAATGAAAAATAGATTAAGATAAAATATCAAGGACAACTTATTGCCATAGTATTAATTATCAAGTAAATTTAGTTCACAAATTTTTAATTAATTTACAATTACCTGAGAGAACAATTTGAAATTAAATAGGTTCAATTAATTATTGAAATGAAACATAATAATCAGTGAAAATGGATATTAAAAATTTAATTTCGAATTGTTAAAAATAAATAACGATAAATGAAAATAATAGTAACAAGTAGTGATCAAAATTAACAATATAATTCATGAAAATAACTACACGCATGAAGAAAAGTCCTTTAACACAAAATCCAACCTAGGAATATCAAAATTAAAAACCGTATCTTCCCAAATAATTTTCCACGGTTTCAGAGTACCCATAATTAGGAGAAAAATTCCAAACAGAGGAATAGCAAAAAACTAGAAAATATAAATACCTGTGAAAGATGGGAAAATCATTAAAAGGGACACGAGAACGTGGTAAAGATGGTCGAATATGTTGGGAAAAAACCAACCTTTATATTAAATTTTTCCCGTTGGAGGTGCTCATGCTCGCACGCAAATGATTGCAAAAGGGAAAGGAACGCAATAAAAATACCTGTTCTCTCTCAGAGCACGGTGGTCCGGTCGTCATCTGCTCCTTTTTCCCTCCTGATGCAGGACGCACATGTTCCTGTGGGCGTGCGTGCACGCGTGCAGCCAGGCTTGCACCATGCGAATGTATCGACCTTCGGCCAGCTTGATATCTACTACCTCCGGTTTCCAAGCATACTTTCGTATTTATTGGTTCAATCCGGAAGGTCCGATTTGTTCGACGCCTCAGCCGCGTATCTCGCCAATCAACATTCCAAGCATAGGGACCACGTAGTCAATTACGGCACCCGCGATACAATCGGCCACGCTATGCGCCTATTTATTTGTCCAGCTGCTCTTTCGTCGCACACCTAGCAAGCATGTCCTCGATATCGCGGTACAATTCGGAGAAATCTTCTGTCCGAGGTAGAAAATTGTGGAAAAGTCTGTGACCGTTCGATTTGGGTCGAGGAGAGTTCGTTGTTTCGCGAATGAAATTTTTCTCTTAGTTTTTCGAAAATGAGTTATGTGTAATTACTTATGCGATCGTTTCCTTTGGCATTGATTATTTTTATTTCTGTACTCGTAAACATGAACGATTGGGGCCAGTTATGGTAATTATTTCCTGAAGTATTAAATATTCTTGAATTATTTGTACTGTTTGCAAACAGAGTTGTGAAATTAGACAGAGGAAAGAAAGAAAGCAGGAAATAGAAGACTGGAATTATATTATCTAATCTAATATTTTGCACAATTAAAATTGTTTAATATTATGGTCGTTATATTGATACAGTGAAGACTGAATAAAAAGGAATTAAAAAAATGATAGCATTAAATGTCCTTAAACGATTTTCAAAGACCAAAGTATTGTAGGATAATGAATTCACCAAGAAAGGCACTATTCGCTTACATAAAAAGAGAAAAAAAAAAAATATATATAGAGTTCCATTAACCAGTTAGCTGTGGCTCCCCTTTTGAAAGCGCGCACCTATATGTATTTCGAAAATCGAGCAATGACGAGTATACTCGTCAATCACAGAGTAAGTGTCGCTGTTAAAATATTGGATCAAAGAGATGAGTTTATTTTATAAAATTGACAATTTTATTACTAATATTTACTTATTTGGTTAACATCTAGTCTCTTATTGGTTAGTTTTTATGGATATCTATGCATTTTAGTGACCGTCAAAAAATAGCTAGGTAACTTCAGGCCAGCAGCCATCAATGGGCTCAGCGCCTGGTCAGCGTCACGCGTTTGTCTCGTGGCGGACCATCCCTGAAGGAACCCTATAATAAATCAACTTTCCGACCTTTGCTTTTGCCCCTTTCACGCTAACATCTAAAAAACGTTATCATCGCGCATAAATAAATTTGTTATGCGAACTGATAAGCTGTTTCAGCCGGTGCATACGGGGACGCACGAGTTCATCTCAAATTATTCATATTTTTTATTTGTTTGTTTTATTCCGACCTGGCCTCAAAATATTCTAAACATCTTGAAATTTGAGAATATGTTTTATTTTTCACAAAAATTACAATTTAAATAGCCAATGGTCGCTACTTTTTACGCATGACGAGTATACTCGTCGTGACACAAAATCCTGCCACTTCTCCATGACGAGTATACTCGTCAAACAGCTAACTGGTTAAAAGAAACCAAGGTCACCTTGAAATCTTGGCAGCACGTTCACCTGGTAAAAATGTATGACCATTATATGAGGTCATCCTTGAAACAGAGTAAATTTCAGTTGAAACATTTTTTGAAACCAACTATAGATTATAAAATAATTGAATTTTGAACTTTCAATGGGACACACCCTGTATATGTTATTCGCATAATTACCGTAATGGTACAGTAGTAGATAAATGAAATAAAATTCAAAAATATAGATACACATATCTATGTCACTTGTAAGAGTATTATAATAGCACAGGGATGAGTAAAAAATACAGATTAGCGATATGTCACTTGTAAGATTGTTACAATAGTACAGTGATAAGTGGATAAAATGAAAGTTAAAAAATACAGACACGTGTTTGTTATTTTTAAGTCACATGGTGCTGCAGAGGGTGAAATAAACACGTTTCGGGTATCGGGACAAGTGAATCGACAGAAATACGAGCAGATAAGGACCTGAAACTTTGGCCAGGGCCGTATGAAGCAATATTTCGTAGTGTTAATATACTTTAAATATCGATGTATCGAAACAAAAATTTATTCGTTTATTACAATCTCCTTTTTACTCGTTTTCTATTTTGTTTGATAATGATCGATACTTATAATTATTCTGTTTATAAATGGGATTTTTTAATGCGTTATATACGTTGAAACCAAAATAGCGAAATACAATTTGGTTATCTAAATCAAAATAAACAGAACAATTATTAATGAACAATTATCAGAGCTGTTGGAAATTAGCTACGCCTATGCAACGATGGTGACAGGCCTGTTAGAGGTTGCAGGCCAATACCAACCTTTGGACCCCAAGATACTATGTAAGCACCAAGGGGTCGGTATTTGGGGTTTAAAAGGGCCTGCTGTCCCTCGCTGCTTTTCTAAAATCCGGAACAGTGCAGATAGCTTAAATATTGTGACCCTCAGTGGTGTGAAAAAAGACTCTCGTGTTTTATTTGTATATTCGCATAAAGTGTATACATCCAATTACTGTACAACTGAATACAGTTACTTCCCTGTGCCCTAATCAGTAGGATTTTCTTCCCGAAATTCCCAACAAGAACAATTATAAAATGTTATCAATGTGGTAGTGTGAACAATTTTTGCAAATATCTCGGAAATTAAGGCCAAGCGGCAATTATTGTTCAAATAAAAGGTGTTCAGGATCTCGTCCACTACAACATGTTCAAAAATCATAGGGATCGACTCACGCATTCTGCAGTTTTTAATTTTATATTTTTCGTCAAAAAACTAGTAACTTTTTCAAGCTCCCCTATATCTTTATATTTCCCCTATATTTCTTATTGAGGCACAAATAAAGCCTTTCTTGAAAAATCCGGTAGAAGAAGACGCGTTTAGGGCAAAGCCACTAAACCGTATACTTACCCAAAACTAAATTAGGTATTACCCCTAATCAATTTTCCGTTACTCTGAAATTATCTGAAATTATCGATAGCCAATTGGTCCTCCAGTTTGCCAGCAAACACGAAGACAACCTTCAGCAAAAATCTGCTGCAGTGATACCGGCAGTATTAATACGCGACACAAACATGGAGTGATCAGATGGTTGGAGTGTCATCTTGGATTGTATACCTGGGATAACCCAGCGCGTGATTGTTAGAGAGACGCGATGCAAGAGAAACACGACATGATCGAGCAATTTAGTAGTTTCAGGTATTCCAGACAAGAGGAGTACAGCGACCGAGTTCGTCGTATAGTATAACTGTACGCAGACCAGCGGTAATAGCGTTTAAATATTTGAGCAAATGTTCAATCGATATACCTATCCCTTAGCTAACCCCGTCACAGCTCTTTCCGAACCGTTCGTTTCCAGCTCCTTTCCTCTTTCCAACCCGTTTTACCTTGTAGACGGCCGATCGAACACGTTTCCATGAAATATCAAACGCGGCGAATGAGATTCCCTTATTCCAGAAAGGGAATAGGGCCCTGGAGAAAGGGTGGAACAGCAGACATTATACTTTATAAGACGACAGTGCTGCGTAATTGATCGAAGATGGTCACGGTTAGTGATTCCCTCCGATTATGCTAGAAATGGCTGTGTGCTTTTCGCGATGAGTGTCAATCTTGATTGCAAATATAGTTTCGCCGAGTCCGAGTCGAGTTTGCCCAGGACACCGTGTTATTAGGCAGAAGTTGGGTCAGTGGATTTTATTCTTTTGCATAACTTTATTTGATTATAGCTACAGAACTGTGTGATACTTGCTTTCTTCGTTTTTGTATTATTATTGACGATGATTAATTCGATTTTCTTGCTTATACAGGGTGTCTCGGCATCGGTGGTACTATCGAGGTGGGGATGATTCTACGTGAGAGAACATTTCGAAAATACAGAATAAAATATTTTATTTTTTTTTCCCTTTGTTGTTAAGAAAATCCTCTTCGAATATTCACCGAGTAGACTGGTATACCGATGGTCCATGCATTTAACAAGGGAACATATCCAATTCGTACATGCCAAATTTGAAGAAACTTATGCGAGATAATTCTGAATAAAATATTTCATACATATTTTTCTTTTTATCGGCCATTGATCATGGTAAAGGGGTGAAAACACACCTTAAAGGTGGTAGTCGAAAGCATATTTTTTGAAATTTTGTTTGGTTTCTAACCGAGGTGACCTATCAGCGTTGCAGTTAATTAGTCTGAGATATGATTGGTCATTTGTAAATATAATTTTTCGTTATTAATATAGAATTTGATATTTTTCTTATTTTTAAACGTTAAAGAGTATTTGATTTCTTTGGAGTAATTGGACCCTACTATAACATAGTGGAGGTTATTGGAGCTTAGGCTTCCATTTTACTATTAACTGTATTTGGAAACGTAAATTTTACTCAAAATCGCGGATTGGTTGACAAATGTGGCTACTGTTCGATGCAAAAGGCAGAAACGTACTTGAAAATATTCTCCAACTGCTACACACACATACACGAATTCACATGTATGTGTAGGTAAATAGAAAATGATGCAAAGTAAACAGAGATGTGATTATAGGAACTTTAGCTATTTCGACAAGGTAAATAATGTGTTTAAAATATTGTTTAAAATTGTTTGAATTTTTAAATTTAATTATTGAACTTTAAATAAATATTATTTTATTCGATGAAAAATGAGGATTACTTTCATTGAATTTCGTTTTCAACATACAAACGTTTTATAGTGGAATAGTGAAGTGTTATTTTTATGATTGAAATAAGGTTAGGTTTGAATTCAAAACAGTGTTATTATTACGTGCAAAATTCTGGAAAAATTGTTTGTTTTTCCTTTATCTTTGATATTCGATGTTTGGAAGTTTTAATCTTGGAGTTCTTAATTTTTAGGATTTTCAAATTTAATTATGCTGGTGTTATTTTATTTGGTAGGAAATGGGAATTATCTTACTGTGTTGTTTTTAATATACAACCGTTTTATAGTGGAGTAATACAGTGCTAGCCTTAGGGCTGGGGTGAAGCTGTGGAGAACTGGGGGGATGGTGATGGAAGAGGGGCTTCGTTGAAACCCCACGGTTAAAAAATTTAAAATCAAAATCAATATCTGCGTGAAAAATATTCTGGAAGAATTATTTATATTATTTTCTATTTCACGTTTTATTTTTTATACTCAATAATTATTTTTATATTCTAAAGATAGTGAGAATTAATAAATGACGATATTTTTATTAATTAAAGATCAGGTGGGAAATAAAAGCTTGAATGTTACGAATTTACACGAAAATATGAAAGAAAGGAGAAATACATTAACAGTGGAATTATTGTAGTAAAATATCAGAAAATTAAGAACAAAGCATAAAGAAAAAATGAATCTCGTTGTGAATATAAAAATTATATCAGGTTAGGATAATATTTCCATATTTGTTGCAATTAAATGACACTGTATTTTTATCTATATTACTCTAATACTTTATTAATAACAATTTGGTTCTTATTGTACAAACGCCCTACATACCTTGTTCTATTCGCAACTAACGTTACTGACTCAACTAACGAGGACTGAGGTCTGAGTACTGACTTATTGCCGAAAATCTTCATATTTTATACATAAAATTGCCTACAATATTAATTTTTAGGATTTTTATATTTTTTTTATTATATTATAATTTGTCCGATGTATATTTGGTAAATTCATTTAACGTGTGATTCATAGCACGTGGGTGACACTCCCATTGAGATGTCACCACAAGATTGTTCTTCACGTCTTGTTATTCGGATACCAGATTTAAAATAATGGCTGGTTTTAGACTAGACTTTGAAAAACGTAAATATATTTTAAAGTGCTGCCATAAGCGTGAAAACATACTGGAAGTAATCCATCTAAATATATACTGTTTTTATAATCATGCAAAGTGTGTATACATTATTTTGGGACACCCTGTGTATAAGAAATATGAATCCTAGAAAATAATCCCGTAAGCCTCCCCCTAACTCCTAGCTTAAAAATTCCATATTAATAAAAATTAATTAATATTAACCCTTTGCACTCGAGAGGTGACTCTCAGTCACCGTTTGTTTTAATGCTATAACTTAGATAATAAATGATGATAATTATATTAAGAACATGGAAATAAAATTATTCTATTCGTTCGTTGCACACGCAAATTCGCGATTTTCATTTTTCAATTTTAACATAAAGAGTATTAATAAGCTTGTAAAAATTTGAGAAGAGCTTTGAATTGCACCTTCACAACGAAGAAATCTCCGAGTCCAAAGGGTTAATTACATATAAAATATTCAAAGTGACGAAATATAAATGGATAATTCCAGCCAATATCATTCAAGGCGTATACGTATCACAGACACCTAGATCGAGAAACTAATGAGCAAAATCTTGGATATTTGATAGGGAATACTGTGCGTGCAAGAAATTTATGGTTTTCGTAGGAAGGGCCATTAATAATCTCTCGTTTCTTTCTCTGTCTTCGCTTTCCTCTTTCCGCGATTTAACGATAAGATTTCTTCTTCTGACGGTGTACGCGCAGCCTCCGGTAGCCTCCTCTTTCCCCTCATCTGTCGAAAGGAAGAAACATAGCTTTCCCCGACACCTGCGAGAGGCCAAGTTTGCCAAAACGTTAATGAAGTAGCATCGCAGCAAAGAGTCGCAATAAAGCACCAGCTCGTTGCGTTTCGTTTCAAGTAACATTGTCCTCCTTTTGCATCTTAATGGCGCATAAAGGGAAGTATCAAGCATCATGTTGCCTCCCTATTCTATGTACACTGAGCTCACTAGAGAATCCTGTCGTCAGCTGGACACTGGATTTCACCAGTGTCTATAGAGTTGTATGAAACAATGTTAATTTTTGTTCATAATCATATGTTGGAATGTATGACAATACTACACTAATCGCGACATCTGTTAAACGTGTTATGTACTTGTTGGACTTGGTCACGTGGTATGCCGAGTCTGATACACACCGTTTGTTTCTTTTGTTCCGTCTTCTCGACACGACCACCGTGCTATTAAGACATTGTATACAGTTAAAGTGAAAACCTGAATATAATCAAAGTTAATAAACCAAATATTATAATCCACTAACTGCCAAATTTCATTTTTCGAAATTTTTGGCCAGATAAGTTATATATATATATGCACAAAAGGTTGTGTAACAGTATAATTATATTCAAGTTATGTTTCGTTTTGAAAATATTTAATATTTTTGAAAAAGTCCCAAAGTGGGCATCGTTATAAAATGATCGACAAAATCATTTCAATAAAAAACAAAAGAATTAGTAACAAATCGTTACTATAACCTCTAAATTACATATTTATGTACGGTATTTCATTATAATATAAAAACCAAACCAAAAATACAATGCTTCAAATATGACAATTCTGTTCCGTTCAACTTACACGCGAATTTCAAATTTGTTCGCTTGTTGTATAGAAACGAAGCACAGAATGCACACTTTTTGATATATTCAATATTGACTGATGTATATAGAATAAAACTAAACTGTCAGGCGTACCAAATACATTTTTGGCGCCGAGTGGTGTACGTAAAATTCCAAAATCCCCAAAAAATCATATTCATTGAAGAGAATTTGTAGAGGGAGCTAGCTCGCTGATCTGTCAGCCATTTTGGATCTTGTTTTCTTATTATTAGTTCAGGATCGTTGGTGTTATTATATTAATTGTTAATTTTAAATTGTAAAATAAATGAATTTTAAATTGTAATTAAATTTAAATTTTAAACTCGTGTGGACACTGTTTCGATTTTGCGTAAAATTTTCTTTATTTTCTCTTGATACGGCCCTATGTTATCGACTGAGTTTGTGATAAATCCTGCATACTCGTATTTTCTAAAGTATCACTTTCGTCTTAATTTTAATTACTTCATTACCAATTCTATCATCGTTAAAGCTGTAATAAAATAATTCGGAAATTTTTGATCGATTTTTGTAGAATAATTTGGACTTTAACCACTTGCGGTGACAAGAAATTCACAGACGCGTGTGCCAGAACGGTCCAGTGTTTCTGTAACAATTGCCTAACGACGTGTATACCACGTCGTTCGCGATTCTGTGACAAAAGCATTACGACGTGCGTGACACGTCTTTTCGTAAAGCGTAAATGGTTAAGGGATTACTCGAGAAATATAAAATCTGGAGAAGGCTTCGTGAAATATGAAATGCTTTTACCTGAATATTCAATTCATCAGAAAGAGACGTGTATTTCCAATAATAATAATTGTTTACAAAAGATTGGAAACGTGTAATAGTGTTTTCCTAATTTTAGTCTTAGAGTTAGAGTGGTGTTTTGAGATTTGATGGTTGAAATTAGGAATTAATGGTAATTCAATAGTAATAGAGATGTTATTATTGAATGCGAATTTAGGTGAAGAGGTAGGTAAACGGTGATTGTTACATTTCATTGGTCGTTTATCTGTGTACTTATCCAGCGATAGAGATAGACAGTTCATCTATTGGCAAAGTTGAAGACTTCGGTAAGCAATGGCACTAATTGACAGATTTAACATTTTATACTCGAGAGGCGCCTTTCAGTCGCCATTTGATAAAATTTCGAAGCTCGATATTAATTAATATATCAAATTTAAAATAACGTAACGGTGTTCGAGGTATCAAAATTAAATAATTCTACGTGTTAATCCTTTGTACTCGACGATTTTTTAGCTAGAGAAGAGTAGAAATTCAAAGATTCTCTGCCACAAAACTGACGATACTTTTTGGAGCAGTAAAACAGAATCGTATACTAATTTCCGCGTAGGATTATTTGATTTCGGCACCTCGCACACTGTTACATTATCTTAAATTTGATATATTAATTAACATCGATCTTTACAATGTGATTAAATGACTACTGAGAGGAGCCTCTCGATTACAAAGGGTTAATTCTTCTTAATAGTGATTTCTTTATATAAATCAGTCAGAAGTCAATTTGATTTAATTGACAAATTGTTTTAATTTGAGTGTCAGAGTGCGTTATTAATATTTGATTCCACAGAAACTAAACGAGTAGCCTCCACAGAATTCATCAATTTGGCTTCTGTCTAGCTTATGCATATGTGACTTTTAGAATCAAACATGAACTAGTCAAAAGTTAAATTGATTAACTCCGTTTCCCGAAACTTTCTTAAGTTCATTATGAAAATGACCAGTGTTTAATTTTTTAGAAACCAAAGGATCAGGAGATCAACTCCTATAGAATTGATTAGTATAGTGTCTTGAATAGATTATTTGAAAATTTGTGCAGCTAAGTTCTCAAGGTGTCAAATCAGAAATATATAAAATAATCAGAGACCAAAGTGGTCGACTCCATTTTTTGAAAATTTTTTCAGTTCAGTTCTAAAATGTATAATTGATGTTTAATTTTTTAGAGACTATAGGAGACTGATTTGTCTAATTTCTGTGTAGATTTTCATATGTATTTAACACTAAATTTTATTAGATAATTTTATCAGAATTCTTATCGATTCTTCATGACTGATAATTTATGCAAATTTATGTACATCATCTTATACTATTATTATAGTTGCTTATGTTTTACAGTATAATATGAATCGTTTTATTTTATTACAATGTAATAACATTATTTATATAATTTACATTATTGTGGTAAAATAAACTCTGTAAATAATTTTATTTATTTTCTTATATAAATAGTGATACCCAAGATAGTTCTCCAATTTTTAAAAATAAAGGCATAAAATCTATAATTGATGTTTAATTTTTTAGAGACTATAGGAGACTGATTTGTCTAATTTCTGTGTAGATTTTCATATGTATTTAACACTAAATTTTATTAGATAATTTTATCAGAATTCTTATCGATTCTTCACGACTGATAATTTATGCAAACTTATTTACATCATGTTATACTATTATTATAGTTGCTTATGTTTTACAATATAATATGAATCGTTTTATTTTATTACAATGTAATAACATAATTTATATAATTTACATTATTGTAGTAAAATAAACTCTGTAAATAATTTTATTTATTTTCTTATATAAATAGTGATACCCAAAATAGTTCTCCTATTTTTAAAAATAAAAGCATAATTAGTTAACATAAAATTCCGATTGAAATATATATTTTGACCTAATACTTCGTACTAATTTTTATTTTAGCTTCGAATAAACTCTCAGCCAACACTGTCATGGCGACCAACGTGTTAATAGAAACACAGTGCCATTCTTTACACGCGAAAATGCTTTTCAACAAGTGATATATTGTTTCCACGATATCATACATAGAGCATTGTGTGGATTTTCTCATACAATAGGTATTCACTTTCACGTACAAGCATTAAACACGTTACTGGATTGTTATTATTTCTACTTTCTGCGTAAAGTTTCGTCGAAATCGCAAAAAAATACGTTTCCATGTTACCATTGAAAAAGCGTATTTGCAATATGAAATCGTGAAGAATAATACCGTTATTTTTGTACAGTTGGGAAAGTTTCGTTGATCGAATGATGGAATCGTTTATCGTAATTAAACGATTCGATTTCGGTTCAATCGATTTCGATAAAATATTACTCGGGTTCGGAAGGAAATATCAGACTCGATAAGAAAGTAGCAGGAATTGAGATTCGAAAAAGCACGAAATTGAACTTGGATCAGTGACTCGGATCTTCGGCGGAGATATCGAATCTTGATTAAAGCATCTGTAATTTAAATGTATAGACTTTGTTATTTTTCGTTCTGTCGCCGATATCAGATGCGAGGAAAAGAACGTGGCTCTGAAATTGATTATTTTTTTCTATCTCTACGTTTAGGAGGATTCGAAAAGTTAAGTCGATTTTCGAGCGTGGTATACAGGGTGTTCCTTATTCGTAGATCATTATCGCTGTGATCTTTCAGACACTTTCAGTACTCTGCCAAAAATGATTTCGAATGAGAGTTAATCAATATTTAAATGACATAATGAATAAGTTTCAATGATACAATCTTTGGAGAATCTTCACATTTCATGAAAAATTTAATAAGTTATCTATTTAGAAATATAATATATATCTAATTATATATTATCTACATCTAATAAATTATTACATTTCATAATGTAATATATAAATGGCAATATATAACTGTTATCAAAATTGAATATGAAATTTAATAGAATTAGAATTAAAGATTATTAAATTTTCTAATATTCTTTTCCCTTTAGATTAAATGTAGTATCGGCGCCATAGTTATTCAGGACAGAGCTCGATAATTCTCAGATTTTATGGTAAAATTGCTATTATTTGAAATAGTCCTCGTATTACGAATGCAATCGAAAAATATTTCTTTCGATTTTCTAAACGCTGGATAATATCTAACCTCCATTTTCTATGTAATAAAAATTTTGTCTGTCAATTTTTATCACTACAACTTATTATTTTCAAAACTGAATATCAAATTTAATAGGATTAAAATTAAAAATGATTGAATTTTCTAATATTCTTTTTCCTTTAAATTAAATGTAATATCGACGCCTAGTCATTGGGGACAAAGCTCGATAATTCTCAGATTTTGATGAATTCGGTAAAATTGGAATTATTTGAAATAATTAACCCTGGTATTGCGAATTCAATTGAAAAATATTTCTTTCGATTTTCTAAACGCTGGATAATATCTAACCTCCATTTTCTATGGAATAAAAATTTTATCTAGCAATTTTTATCACTGCGACTCATTGTCAACTTTGAAGCCTCGATTAACGTTTCTTCGAAATGAATTTTGTGAAAATTAATCTCTGAAAAATCATGGCGATATTTACATCATTTCGTATGCATACGTCATTATGTCCATCCCATTACGTATGATGAAACAAATATTCAATTATCGGCGGAAAATTGTTTTCCTCATTCATAAATACAAGAATTTCCGATTTCATGCTCTGATAAACAGGGATCAGGAAATCAATGTCTGTGCAATCGGGAGATCGGATAATTGGTAGCTGTATAATCGATCTTTAGATAACTGGCCTTCTGCTACAATCAACTCGCGTAGTATATTATCCAATTAGCAAAGTAATTAATAAATTGCTTATATTTTACGTTATTTCAATATTGCTAAAACATACGTGACACAGGATGTCGTTTAAAACAATATTTGCTCGAAGCATTTGCGGAGATTCCAGAGATTTAAAATGCATTCCATTCGTAATTGTTGTAGGTAACTGTACTACATTCCAGCAGCAGGTAATGAATTGCTCCAAGTTACTTTTATTACCGTACTGTATCAGGTATTAACCGTTTATGCCTCGAAGTAGCCATTTGATTGAAAAATATTCGTTTATAGTTAATGAAACGTAGGTTCGTTCGCTGAAATATTGGTTAATTCGCAACGAATCGATTGTTGTGAAATGACTGCCTTTAATTTTACATATCACACGTTTTCTGCCACGTGGATAGCACATGACCCGTTCTGAACTTTCCTTTCTAACCTTTTCCATACTTTGCAGTTCCTCCCATTACTGGATTTAAACTATGCAACTACGATAGTAACTCGTTGAAACAAAAGCTGTTGTTTGCTCTGTCGTGTATATTCACTGCTGCACCTTTCCTTATAATAGTAAATTTTGCAATTTTCTTGGTGTTATAAATTTAATATTTTAGAATTCGCTATTTTAACCCTTTGCACTCTGATGATGTTTTAGCTAAAGAAGAGTAAAAATTTAAAGATTCTCTACTAAAAGACTGATGATACTTTTTTTGAGCAGTAAATAAAGAATTGTATAATAATAGAATTGTAGAATTATTTGATTTCGATACCTTGCACACTGTTACATTACATTAAATTTGATATATTAATTAATATCGATCTTCTAAATTTTATGAAATGGTGACTGAAGGCACCTGTCTGTTTAGGGCCACGCAGGTCACAAGACGCCTTCAGGAAATGGGAGACAAAAGACACACGTTAACAAAATGCAAAACGCATGGGAAGGGAGCGCCCCCATATCACTAGGATGTAGAGTTTTATATTATACTATCATATATTATATATTATACCGTAGGATGGCGAAAACTGGTTTTGAGACACCAAAAATTGACAAAACAATAAGAAAAGAATAGCACAAGCTCAAAACTCATAAAACTAATTTAACTTAGGAAAAGAACATCAAGATAACGAAACGAAAACGCACAAAGACGCACTCTAATTTAACTCTCTTTCCAACACCGAGCGACTCACGCTCGTACTGGTCACAATTGATTTCTAAGGACTCTGTTTTGGTCGTCGAGGACCATGCTTTTATGCTTTTCTTAACCCTTTCGCTACGCCGAGCATCGTCGCGAAGTCTCTTCCGTAGAACGCAGCGCGGTGTCAAAGATGGCAACATTTCGATCATGCAGTCTTTAGCATTCGGTCTTTTGACGCAAATCTTTTGAAGAAAAAAAGAAAAGGAAAACTGACCATCGCGATAGAGCTTGCAATTCTTTGCGAAGAGAGCTAAGAGGAACGGTAGCACTTGTCTTAATTTTTTACTCAATTTTTGTGATCGGTGACTATAGTCACCCGTCGTGTGTAGATGACGTCTCGTGGCCGGTGACTGTGGTCACCCGTAGTAGCGAAAGGGTTAACTTATGCTTCACCTTCGCGTAGGGACCACGCAACTTAATTTTGTTACCTAAAATAACTTTTACATTTGATTCTAGAAAATATTGATCGGTTTATAAGTTGTTTCTGTTGGCAATGGCCGATTCGCGATTTCTTTGGAAATGGTATCCTACAATACTATTATATATTATATTATTATATTATATTTTATTATTCAGTTTTTACTTCAACACGACTACATATGCGAGTTCCCTGTATTACTATCAGTGTCGGATAATTTAAGCCACTAATTGCGACATCTCTGTTTCTATGTTACTAATATAATCCATGTTCGTCTTCGTCATTTGTGTATCATCGCCTTAGTCCTTGTAGAATCGTTACGATGTAAACACATGCACGCGGAAAACATTGTCCTAGTATATAAAGTGTAATAAGAATATAAAATATACTTTTACTAGAGAAAACCACGTTCTGCTGCCATATTAGTTTAACCCTTTGCACTCGAGAGACGACTCTTAGTCACCATTTCATCTCGAATTTAAAATTGCCCAACAACGCGTGGAATATCGAGGTAAAATAATTCTATGTCTTACAATTAATTTGCGCTTCTTAGTTACCGTTTTGAAAATTTCGTGGACTTTATGGCAGGTCTTCGAATTACTATGTTTCTGAAACGAAAATATCGCCGAGTGCAAAGGGTTAACGGTGCAACCATCAACAATCAGTTTGTAACAGAGCAGTGTTATAATCCGTAAATTATATTTACAACTTCAGTAAGTTGTACACAGCCGTGAAATTTTTATTACGAGTCGTCATACTGTCTCTGGAAATTCTTCACCCGCGAAAGTAATTAAATTACAGCGGAAAGCGTTTTCTTGAAGCAAGTAAGTACACTTGCTGGTCGTCGGTGACGCTTTCAATGCACTTCTCATTGCCATTTTCTTCCTTTTACTCGTGCGTATGACAACGAGACGAGTTTCGCGCAAGTGTCTGAAAAATGTTTAGCATCGTAATGTCATTCTGCCGCGTTCTCATGATAATCCAGCCGCGAAGTAGTGCATACGCGCGAGCATTTCGCGGGCTGGAGCGAGACACAGGGAAAAGGGAGATGAGAACAGGATTACGTTAGGTCAACCGTGTGTATACACACATGTACATCGAGCATGCTTTGCCAGAGATGCGGCGTATATCTCTGAATGTCCACGACGAGAGTAAAAATCCCTTTGGACAGAGAGTCCTCTTTGATGTTTCTTTTTCTCCCTCTCTTTCTCTCTTTCTCTTCTTTTCCCTTCTTTTTCCCTTTTCTCCCCCTTTCGGACCTCTCTGTCCTTTTCATTCGCTTCTCGCTCGAGTGTGGTCGATGTCCATCTTGCCGGTTTAATCTCCGGTAAAGATTCCTTCTCACCTATCCGCCGTTTAAAGCCATTTGGTTAAACGATTTAAATGGACATTCAGACGGTAATTTATATCTATCGGAATAAGTTAATTATTGCTCGGATGCCGCGCTGGGATATCTGTTTTCACGTGTCACGGTTTCACGTTTACTCGGTTTCGGTGGTTTAGGTGGATGTTAAGACTGGATTCGGGTATTTGTCGTGTGGTGGATTTCGTTTGGTTTGGTAGTAATGGTTTGGTAGTCGGAGACTTTTTAAATTCGTTCGAGATATAACGTTTGTATCAATCGTTCGATCAGAAACGTCTGCATAGGGTTTCAAATTTTATATACACATATGTCAGAATATATAATAACTCGTGAAGTATTCTGTTTTACATAGGATACGGATATACTATAATATATATCATATATAACATTTCTATATATATACATTAATGTATAAATTATTCATATAGTGATTAACAAATATTACAAAATATGTATATAATATATAAATATTATAGTGATTGCAAATAATATATAATATAAAATATATTAGAACATAATACTATTCGTATATTACTAATATAGTAAATCGATATTCGAATATATGACACATTAATATAAGAATAGCATTATAATATAATAATATACTAGTATTTACAATACATATATATTAGCAAATTTAGTATATCGATAAACTAATAATATACTATATTAATGTATTATTAGTATTCTGTATTCGTGTATTATTAATATATTATCAATCTTTACCAATATATTGTAATTAATATATAGTAATACATTAATATCTATTATATACACATGTATATGAATATATAATTCGTGAAGTATTCTATTTTTCATACGATACAGATATACTACAATATATTATATATAATATTTATATATGTTAATGTATAAATTATTTATATAGTGATATTATATACTATTACAAATAATATATAATATAAAATATATTAGAACATAATGCTATTCATATATTACTAATATAGTAAATCGATATTCGAATATATGATACATTAATATAAGAATAGTAGTATAATATAATAATATACTAGTAATTACAATGCATATGTACTAGCGAATTTAGTATATTAATAAACTATTAATATACTATATGAATGTATTATTAACATTCTGTATTGGTATACTATTAGTATATTATCAATCTTTACCAATATATTATAATTAATATATAGTAATAATATACTAGTAATTACAATACATATATACTAGCAAATTTAGTATATTAATAAACTATTAATATACTATATGAATGTATTATTAGTATTCTGTATTGGTATACTATTAGTATATTATCAATCTTTACCAATACATTATAATTAATATATAGTAATACATTAATATCCAATATTTTTCGTGCAAAAAAAAAAATATAAAATATAAACGATCAAATATGTAATTGCTTGTATCTGCATATATACATGTCGTATCACAGACGAGGTTTTTTAAATTCAGTCAAAGTGTATGACAAAATGCTGAATTTTATTAATATCCCAACCCGAATAAGGTAAACCATTTATTTGGAAATGTACCTACGTGTCATAATTAAAATCCTACTCAGTACCGTGTTTGTTTATCGACTGTATATCGTGACAAACAATATTCAGAATTTGATTCGATAACGTGAAAGCAACTATGAGAATTAGTTCCGGTAGAAATAGCAGTTATTAATTTACCCAAAGCGAACTGGTATATGAGAATCCTATACATATAAATTTTCATAGTAATAACGCCAATTTTACGTTCTACAAATATTCCATTAGAGACACGTTTGCGCGTTTCATGAATATCATGCTTTTCCTATATCGGATACTCCATAAGGAAATACTGCGTGAGAAAGTATACAGGGTGTCCCACAAAATTTCGAATATCCTCGTCCTTCCAAATACAACATGTAAAATTATACAATCTGAAGAAGTAATTATGCAAATAATGATTCTTTTACAAGTTCATGCACGTAGATCTAGTAATCAATTTCCTTTATTTTCTTTTTAGCGGAATCGTTCATTTTTGTGTCGGATTTCAATAAAATAGCGAATTTTTGCTATCAAAGTACCGAAGATCCTCTGCCATAAAATTTACCATTTCTGAGTCAATAATAATAATACTAATAAACACAAAAATTGACTCAACACTTTTGTGTCGGATTTCAATAAAATGGCGAATTTTTGCTATCAAAGTACCGAAGACCCTCTGTCATAGAATTTACCATTTCTGAGTCAATAATAACAATAATAATAATAATAATAAATACAAAAATTCACTCAACACTTATAAATAATAGGTCTGCACTCGTAAATACACACAAACGTACAAAGTTACTAGAAACAGCGACAATGATTCGAAAATTTCTACAGCAGTAGGAGACAAGCTTGTGACATATGAGTAATTAAAATAATAATAGTAACAATAACAATAATAATACGTAAAATAGAAGAAGGTATACATCTATTCAGATTCCAAGCTTTTTATACGCGGACAATATTCGCACGCAATGCTCGAAATAGCAAAGATATTTCGCATGATGAGAGTTGATGGAACGCCCCATACAAGTAGCACGTCATGGCGCCATATTAGCAAATTCGCAACTTTCAACAAGAGCCGAACCGAACGCAAATTTTCATTTCCACTCCATCTGGACCAGCTTCACTCTTGTTTATTTTCCACGACGTCACGAATCGAGATCGATATATCGGTCTTGCTTGATGCCTCGATAATCCTCATCATTCCCCGGGTAACCTATACTCTCTCCTAACAATTTGCTCACTCCGCAAATTGGGTGAAGTGACTACTTATAGAATTGCGGTTCGCTGTACCTGGGCCACTCCAGTATTGGGCTCCGTGGCGGTTAGAAAATCAGATAGACCAACCAGAAGGAAACGAGAAAGGTGAAAATGTTAGAGAGATAATCAGTGAGAGAGAGAGAGAGAGAGAGAGAGAGAGAGAGAGAGAGAGAGAGAGAGAGAGAGAGAGAGAGAGAGAGAGAGAGAGAGAGAGAGAGGGAGAGAGGGAGAGAGAGAAAGGGACAAAAAGAACAGAGAAGAACGTGAACGTGCTGCAAGGACCGAAGACTTATTTACAAAGGTATTATCTCGTTGGTACCTCAAGTATGTATATTAAATTTCATTATGCGAATGGCTAAGGTGATACAGGAAAGTACTTCTTTAGTATGTGTTGCCCTTAATACGGTTCTCTCGGTACCTACGTGTTACTTCAGTCTCTTTGTTTACCAAGTTACAACGACATAAGCAAGATTCGTTATTTGTTTATACCTTGCAGGAATATTTGATGTAAAATATGTATCATTCTAGCGGAAATGGGAAAAAGAAGATCATTGAATCTCTAAAATAATGATATTGGATATTGAAGATTTATAAATATAAAAATTGATAAAATTAAAATAAATCCTAATAAATCTTTAATCGAAAAATAAGAATGAAAAGGAATTTTATATATATTTCTATTTAATCCAATTGGATTTGGTGAATCATAAAAATGTAAAACAATTAAATGAATTAAAACTAATATCATAATAATTAAAGGTAAAATAAAATGTAACGAGAAAAATCGATTTAAAGTTGCATTATTAATTGAAAATTAATATATGGTAATATATATTTGCCACTATACCTAATGGCAATTGCATGGAATAGAATTTCTTTCGATGCAATTATTTTGAATATTTAATTAAAGAAATTCATTACAAGGAAGCGTGTAATTTTGTGTACAATTTTGTGTATTCCGATTATCATTGCTACGTGCTCCTCACTCATGCCGCCTTATCGGTAACCGGAATTCGCATAATCTTACCAACTCTTACATAAATAACGAGCGATGTTATTATTTGTTAATTAATAAAGTGATAAAAAATTGTCCAAGGACTTTAAGTTTCCACAACTTTCCTGCAGTTTTCTCACAATATATTTCTTCGTATACTGATCAATGCAACTCGTCATTTTGTATAAGAAAAATTCGAAGTATTAGTTTTCTACGGTTTATGTTATGCTCGGGATTGTTTCCTTAGTAATTGCGTATAATGGTTTTAAAATTCTGATGGAAGTAAATAGGTCGATAATCTAAATTAATGACATTTATAGGAAACGTACATCTGGTCATGCAATCCCTCTCTATCTGTCCCAGAATCGAAGAAAGCTCATTATCAATAAAGTACAAGCATAATCTGGTTGATCATATCGATTGGACGTAACAGTAACCTAGTGTGTATAATTGAACTCTTTAGAAGCATTTTATGAACATCCTAATTTAAAAAATTTAAATAATTTTTTTAAAAATATATGTTGGCTTTTTACAGTATTATAAAGTGTATACAAATACTAATTTCTTCCCCTCCTCACTCCAGGAATCCATATGTGTTATACCTGTTTTGGAAATGATTAAATTTAATACTTCCCTTTCGCAACGAAGAGAAATTTGGTCAGAACACAAATCTCATAATAATATTGTATAAAAATTTCTTCATATAGATTTTTGATAAAGACATGTGATCGTTATTTCAAAAATAAATTTAGAATTTTAATATACTAAAATTCCCTACGTAAATCTCAGATAATACAAATACAATTGGAAATGTGAGTCAAATTGACTCGTTAAATATTTTTAAAGTTGGTCGTTTTACACACATGTAACTTATTTCTTGTGTATACGAATTTTTTGTAAATAATCTGATGCCAGAGTTTTCATGTTCAAACTTGTCAATTTACTAGTTTATGGTCCCTTAGCTCACCGAGATCCAAGGGTATTACGCGTGCGGACTTACGTTGAGACAGGCCCTTTGTTAGCCGAATCCCAGGTACCTGTATCCTAGCCTTGTCGAATGAGGGTCGTATTGTCTCGCAAAAATCTGCGGAAAATGTATTTTAAAAACAGAATATATATATTAAAATTTTTTCGAATAAAGCTTCTTTAAAATAAAATTTTATTTTTCTTTTTAAACTTTAATTTTTATGTTTGAGTCAAGTTGACTAATTTCAGGCAAAATAGATATATACCCAAGCTCCGGTAATCTAGTGTTAATCCACGTCTAAATTCAATTACAATTTCTATTTTGAGATTCATCGTTTCACGTTACATTATACCAATTATATTGCGGGGGTTGCGAGCAGCGAAGGACTCTAGCAAGGGAATAATAAACAGGGACATCGGTTTCTATTCACACATTCGACATTCGGATATTTATGATTGGATCAAGTGATTAAGAAATAAAGCCAGTGTATGAAAAGAGAGAGTTTCGACTTTAACTAAGGGTGCAAGGGCGCGGACGAGGCAGATTATGTGTAGTTGAGACGTAGTGAATAGAGGATCGTGTGTTTGAGAGTTAGAATTGAAAGGAACTTAGTGTAATATTTTATTTAAATAAACCTGTTTTGTTATTAAAAAGGAATTATTTATTAAACGCGCAGATTTCGGTTTGCATAGGATTAATCTAAATCCTACAATATTCTTACGAATAATAACGAAATATATCATAACAACCCTATGACAAGCCTAATCTAAACAGTCGCGCCGCTTGAAACCATTATTCAACCAAATCCACGTCGTTTCTAACCTAAAATCCTGGCTGATACCCTTGCAACTCGATATCACGCTTTGATCAAGTATAAGACGATGCAGGTGCGACATCACTTGAATGGAAGAAGCCTGTCGATAAGCCAGAGCCGTTAATTACTGGAATTAATAATCCAGGTCAAACTAAATAAGTTGTCGTCTCGGTCTAGTAACTTGGTCGCTTAAGTTGGTCACTCGCGTTGATCGGTGAAGTTGGTAACCCCATCTGAAGCAGAAACGCTAATAAGCAAGGCTCGCGTCGTTCCACACGAGGCACTGGAATCTGACGTGGCGATAATCATGGCATAACGGAGAAAATTCGTGTGTAAATGTGCAGCGAGCATTTTTTGGCCTGCATGCATGCACACACAGCTGCAGTTAAGTAGAAGCATTACCGAGCACGGTATTCTCCCCATCGAGTCGGTGGGCTGGCACGCAACGCATGCAGCGCTATCTAGGTAACATTAAGGACTCGCCGGGTTGTATTACGGTTGCCGGGTAATAAACATGTTTAATTGCAACGCTAATGGTGCAGGCGGGGGTGCAGCCCAGTCTCTTGTCCCTGCAACAGTCTAAAGCCATTGCGTCGGCTTTGCTTTCCGACCAGAATGCCATCGTTATTGCTAAAAGGAAAGGAGGAGGGACATCGACGAGCGATGTTTCTATGGACGATCGATCGTGCTGGAAAATACGATCAAACCGATCGGTGCACCGCGTTCTTGTTCTAAAAGCTTCACCACCACGACGTTTCATCGGTTATCGGGGTTTATGGTCCGTCGAGTGTTTGTATTCGTGCTACGTTACCAGCGCCGGAAGTTTCCCGTAACGATGGCAATAATTGTTTCGATGGAAGCACCGATGAACTTGGTGGCGCGAAGAAAGTGAAAGCTGTTTCTGAACACGGTTTACTTTAAGTCAATTTTCTCGCTAATACATTGCCGATAGTTCCTCACGCCATTGGGTATCTCGTGTCGCTCGTTTTTCTCAGCTCCATGCTTCCGCGAGAAGCTACTAAGCTGGTTACTAGATTATTACTAGATTGAAATATGACTCACTCTGCTGCTCAACGCGAATTTTAATCGGTAACATCCATTGTGAAATAACTCTGCCATCGTCAGTTTTTGAAAATTGCCAATTAAAAATTGAAAATTTTTCTAAAAACGCACGAGTTTTGGTTAAAATGAAGTACGACTTAAAAAGTAAGAACGTTTGGAGGTTTATTCTTGTTTAAAAGTTAGATGAGTATCCCGAGTTTATCAATGTCCATAATTATAATTATTTATGCTTTCGAATAATTGCAATTATTCAAAATTGGTCGTCAGAGTTTGAAATTCAGCAGCATAATTAATACGAAATAAATTGGAAAAAGAACATGAAATGAATGGAATTAAAAACAAAAAAGGGGTTAAAAAGAAATTAGAGGCTGCGAAATTAAAAGTCAGTTCAATCATGTATTTGAAAATCAACTAATCAATGAATATATATATATGTCATACATAATATATATAAAGAAATATATATGTCATACATAATATATATAAGGAAATATATATGTCATACATAATATATATAAAAAGATATATAAGTATAATGTATAGTACTGACCACTAACCATTGACCTTTGACTGCTGGCGACCCTTCGTTGCACCCAAGGGCCCATAGAGATCCGTCCGATCTGACAAGAAACCTGCAAAAGAGGTTATAAGTGATCGTGGGATCTATATATAGCCGATGATCGACCGAAAATGGACGGAAAGTCACGGTCGTTGCCGATTTCGTTAATCCTTACCTGTCTTCTATAATAATCACAAATTCCTTAATTTTTCCATTTTTATTATAAACTTATGCTTCGAATAATTTATTATTAACAATTTCAATTTGTTATTAATAATAAAATTGATAGTTTACACATTTTTTATAAATTATAACTACATTTGCACTTCCATAGGATAAATTTCCATGATACGTATATGTATGTCAAAATATTTTCATTCCCTCTGTGCCTTTAGATAAAATGAAGTATTACGTGAAAAGTGAAAACAATAGAAAATTCATTCTCATCTTATAAGTTAGGTTGGAATTTACTTTTTCATAATTTATATTGAAATGTCATTTGTATTTATATATCGAATAATGATGCTGTTTCGAAGTACAAGTGATTTAACGAATTTTTTAATAATTTTGCGTTTGCAATTAGTATGAAAAAGTACATGCGTGTACAAAATGGGATCTACTGGACGATAATTTTGGTGTCGATTACGCATGAAGCGTCTCTAATGAAGCTAGGTGTGAGAATATTAACTACGTGATGGTGAAATTACATTTTCGCGCTGCCAATATATATTTTGCCTTCTTTTCAACATTCAAGGTCATCCAAATATTGTTTCTGGGTGGCTTTTTCTCCAGAGAAGCCTATAGAATATACTACTGTGTAACAAATTCGTTTGAAATAAAAAATTTTTGTAAAAATGCAAGAATATTCGCACAGAAAGTACACTCTACAGGAATCACCTAATGCATATTAAAAATTAAACATTTAAGTTTTTTTGACAGTAAATATAATATTTTGAATAAATTACTATAGTGGTTACTAGATTGATTACTTTTTAGTGGAAAATTTTTATATTTCTGTAACTGAATTGTATGTGCTAACATATTTTCACTATAGGTAATAGATTATTATTATTATGTGAACCTAATTGCTCCTCTAAGAAGAACACAAAAAGATTATTAGTATCTAGATAGGACATTTGCATAAAAAGAGAAAGGTTTCTGATAACTGGCTGGATAATCGAACAGGAAGTGATTCCATATTTAAAAACAAATCGAGAAGAAAGAATAAAATTTTTTCGTTTGAAGCTTTCTTATCGAGAAAATCGAGGTTGAATATTCATGGGGTGCGCGTTCTTTTATTCAAGTTTTACCGTTACAAGTTTCGCTATAGAATGTATTTATCTATGCTCGACTGGTGGAATAACACAGAAGATTACTGCTCTTTGACACGCCCAAAAGAAAACATAGTCTCCGCTAAAATCCATGTAATTAAAATTTAATTAAATCCTTGCACGCCTACGAATTTTCAAATTCCTTCTCAAAATCGAAGCTTCAAGCGAAAAACGATATTTTTCCGTTTTGATTTATTTTTAATCAAAAAATTCTATCCTCTTATACCATTAATTACCAATTTCCTATAAGATACGATTTTTCAAATATTCAAATAAAACACTTCCAAGTGCACCCATGAATTTCCAAATTCCGTTTTCTCAAAAACGAAGCCTCAAATAAAAAAATGTTATTCTTCCTTTTCTGCTTATTTTTAAACATAAAATCAACTTCTATCAGCTTATACCATTAAATACCAATTTCCTATAAGATTCGAATAAAACAGTTCCCAGCGCCCCTATAAATTTTCAAATTCCGTTTTCTCAAAAACGGAACCTCAAACAAAAAAATGTTACTCCTCCTTTTCTACTTATTTTTAGACATAAAATCAACTTCTATCAGTTTATGCCATTAAGTACCAATTTCCCATAAGTTTCTAACCCAAATATTCGAATAAAATAGTTCCAAGCACACTCACGAATTTCCAAATTCCGTTTTCTCAAAAACGAAGCCTGAAATAAAAAAATGTTATTCTTCCTTTTCTACTTATTTTTAAACACAAAATCAACTTCTATCAGCTTATACCATTAAATACCAATTTCCTATAAGATTCGAATAAAACAGTTCCCAGCGCCCCTATAAATTTTCAAATTCCGTTTTCTCAAAAACGGAACCTCGGGCAAAAAAATTTTATTCTTCCTTTTCGACTTATTTCTAAATATAGAATCATCTTGTATTAGTTTATACCATAAAGTACCAATTTTCCATAAGTTTATAACCCAAATATTCGAATAAAACAATTCCAAGTGCACCCATGAATTTTCAAACCCCATTTTCTCAAAAACGAGGCCCCAAATAAAAAAAATGTTATTCTTCCTTTTCGACTTCTTTTTAAACATGGAATCACCTTCTATCAGCTTATATCCTTAATTACCCATTTTCCATACGTTTCTGGCCCAAATATTCGAATAAAATAGTTCCAAGCGCACTCACGAATTTTCAAACCCCGTTGAAAATTCAAACACCAAAAATGTTATATATATTCTATCTTTTCGGTTTATTTTTAAACAAAGAACCACCTTTTATCCTTTTATTCCATTTGTATTTCAATTTCCCATAAGATTGGAATAAAATAATAATTCCCATCTCACCAAATCAAAAATTGAAAAAGATTTCTTTGGTATGAACGGAACCAGGATATTCCTGCGTCTCAAGTTCGAGCCTTGCTGAGAGTATAAGCACCGGAAAAGATTGGAATAGCGACGCGTAGCGTACTTACTGTTCTGCTCGGTGGAGTGGAAGAAATGCGATCTTAAGTGATTTGGCCTCGCAGTGGTCGACTGTTATCGAATCCGGTATATCAGTAGCGTTACGCACCGAATGCTGATAAAATCAACAGCAGGCATGGCACCCTTATCAGCGGTGACCGATCGATCGTCCAGGAGGGTGGGCCACTCTGAGGTTCGGATCCACCGTGAAACAAAAGCATAGTCTCGTTAGTGGGGATTAGGCGAGACCAACGGAGGAAAGAAGCTTCCTGGACTAATGCCGGAAAAGGGCAAGCGGAGAAGAATCTTATATCCAGTATCTAGATTTTATTTTTTATTTTTGGTAACGAAGATTCCACGTTTGGCATGTGATTGCTGACAGAGATGGCGCGACTGGAAATCAACTGATCCATCTAACTTCTTACACCCTATAGAAAATTCAACGATTGGACAAATTAATAATTCAATATGAGTTTCGAGAATTTTTAATTATTTAATTTTGTGATACGTTGTACTGTTTTGGATTTAATTTTGGATTTTGAGATTAACCCTTTGCACTCGAGGGGTGAGCTTCAGTCACCATTTCATAAAACTTGGAAGATCGATATTAATTCATATATCAAATTTAATGTAATGCAACAGTGTGCGAAGTATCGAAGTCAAATAATTCTACGATTCTATTATTATACAATTCTTTATTTACTGCTTAAAAAAGTATCGTCAGCTTTTTAGTTGAAAATCTTTGAATTTCTACTCTTTTCTAGCCAAGAAATCATCAAGTGCAAAGGGTTAAAATGTTGGTATTGAATTTTGGGGTGAATTTTCGAACTTTGAACTTTGCACGGTTCTAGTTACCTCTGTTTTTGGAGTTGTGAAATAATTTACGAAATTCGTAGGTTTTCAAGGGAAGTCTATATCAGGAATTATTTTTCGGTGATTCGAGAGTTTTTGGAAATTTCAAAATTCATATATACACTTTATTTCTGACGACCTCTATTTTTCCAAATGGCATGTTTTAATTTTTTGTTCATTTTTATATGTTATTATAATAAGATTTCATACTAGATTTTGAAATTTAAATGTATGGTATTGGTTGGGGAATTTTTAAGAATGAAACATTTTATATTTATTATTTTATATTTATTCAAATTTTTTGTTATCTTGAGAGAGGTTACGAATTTTTATTTACAGAAGTCGTTCTGCATTAACTGTAATATTTGTCATATCACTTTGGTTAATGTTTTCTGTGTATACTAAATTGCAATACGTATTAGAAGCCGATTGCTGTTATAGAAATTAAATAAACGCGTTGGTATTAAATTTTATGAGAATCATAGTAATTTGTTAAAATCATAGCTACATCGTTCAATAGAAATTACTTGCTTTAGGAGCTTTTGTCAGAAAGTTCTTTATTTTTGTAACATATAAGCAAGTACCGTGGCTGTTTGGAAACTCCAGAAGAATAATTTCCTTCACCACTCGTATGTTTTATGTATGAGACAATATGAAATGGCACATTGATCTGCTAGAACAACTCAGCTCGTGTTTTCATTGTGCACGAGTATCATCTTCAGTCATCCCTCTTTCTATAAAAAATACAGAGAAAGAAAATGGCAAAAGATATAATTTATTATTGCTCGAAGTTAATGTTAAATTGTAAATTGCTATTCATTAAATTATTAAGTGTAGTCAAAGTACACTTAATAAAAGTTACATTTAACAAATTTGCCAAAAGTATTAGAAACATTTATGCCATGAACAATTGTACATCCGAATACAAAGGATAAAAAAGTATCGTCAGCTTTTTAGTTGAAAATCTTTGAATTTCTACTCTTTTCTAGCCAAGAAATCATCAAGTGCAAAGGGTTAAAATGTTGGTATTGAATTTTGGGGTGAATTTTCGAACTTTGAACTTTGCACGGTTCTAGTTACCTCTGTTTTTGGAGTTGTGAAATAATTTACGAAATTCGTAGGTTTTCAAGGGAAGTCTATATCAGGAATTATTTTTCGGTGATTCGAGAGTTTTTGGAAATTTCAAAATTCATATATACACTTTATTTCTGACGACCTCTATTTTTCCAAATGGCATGTTTTAATTTTTTGTTCATTTTTATATGTTATTATAATAAGATTTCATACTAGATTTTGAAATTTAAATGTATGGTATTGGTTGGGGAATTTTTAAGAATGAAACATTTTATATTTATTATTTTATATTTATTCAAATTTTTTGTTATCTTGAGAGAGGTTACGAATTTTTATTTACAGAAGTCGTTCTGCATTAACTGTAATATTTGTCATATCACTTTGGTTAATGTTTTCTGTGTATACTAAATTGCAATACGTATTAGAAGCCGATTGCTGTTATAGAAATTAAATAAACGCGTTGGTATTAAATTTTATGAGAATCATAGTAATTTGTTAAAATCATAGCTACATCGTTCAATAGAAATTACTTGCTTTAGGAGCTTTTGTCAGAAAGTTCTTTATTTTTGTAACATATAAGCAAGTACCGTGGCTGTTTGGAAACTCCAGAAGAATAATTTCCTTCACCACTCGTATGTTTTATGTATGAGACAATATGAAATGGCACATTGATCTGCTAGAACAACTCAGCTCGTGTTTTCATTGTGCACGAGTATCATCTTCAGTCATCCCTCTTTCTATAAAAAATACAGAGAAAGAAAATGGCAAAAGATATAATTTATTATTGCTCGAAGTTAATGTTAAATTGTAAATTGCTATTCATTAAATTATTAAGTGTAGTCAAAGTACACTTAATAAAAGTTACATTTAACAAATTTGCCAAAAGTATTAGAAACATTTATGCCATGAACAATTGTACATCCGAATACAAAGGATTAATTAGATGTAACCTTTGAGCATAAGAGCATTTACTGTTTGAAAATGCAGGTATGTGCCATTTCTAGCTGAAATGATGTACACAGAAATGAGATGTGGAATTAAAATTTTTGAAATTGGTGTTATTATGGTATTTACTAAATATTTTTATTAAGCAATTGTAATTTAAGGTGCATTATAAAATTTGTAGTTAATTTTGTAGATATTTTATGGTTTGCAAGAAATATTTTTCATACAAGAATGTCATTAAGGATTTCTGAAATATTCTTTATTTATTACGGTAAAGAAAAATATAAATATAAATATAAATTTCGAGTCAATAAATATTTCACGATTATTATAAAATTTATATTAAAAGCATTTAAATTATTATATTTCTCATTAAGCTTCTTTACAATTTTTTTTTTTAAATTAAGGATTCAATTTTGCATTTCATAAACTAATTTTTAAGAAACATTAGTGAATAATCTTCTACATTTATTTAACAAATTTCGTTTTTCTCTCCTCGAACAATTTTCCAATTACGTTGTGACAGAAATACACTGTACTCTTATATTAGGTTTCGAAAATTGGTAATTTTCCCTTACACAAATCGGTCATTAATCAAAATTTTGAAATGCTGTGACCACCATTCGTTATTTCCAATTGTATTTGTATTATCTGAAATTTACGTAGGGAATTTTAGTACATTAAAATTCTAAATTTATTTTTGAAATAACAATCACATGTCTTTATCAAAAATCTATATGAAGAAATTTTTATACAATATTATTATGAGATTTGTGTTCTGACCAAATTTCTCTTCGTTGCGAAAGGGAAGTATTAAATTTAATCATTTCCAAAACCAGTTACTTGCATCAGTCCTTCCCCTGAAATAATATGAATTTTTCTGAAATATGAGAATTTCTAAACTAATTGAGATATACATATAAACCGTTCACTGCACAAATCGATTAACTCCATTTTTTGAAAAATCTTAAATTTAAGTGTCAAAGTACTTGGTATAGTCATAACTTTTTATATTTATAATAACTTTCCCTGATAATTAGGATTAACACTATTAAACGACAAAAATTTTGTGGCCACTGAATAATAAATAATTTATTTCAGAGGACACTTTGATTAACTCCGTACTCTAATGTAAATCGTTGCAATAGTGCAACTCAAATGCACTAGCAAGCCATGAATGATAACGGTGAATTTTTTAGTGCCGTCTTATCAGAATTTAAGTAAAATTTAGTAAAATTTAAATTTATTACTTTTTCCACTTGCCAAATCGATTAACTCTTCCAGTAACATAAAAATGGTAACATTACTAACGATTACCTTTTGGCTATTTTTTCTTATAAATTTTATATACCGTTAGATGAAAGTTACATTTGTATTTATGCATTCTACGATATTTATTTCGATTTAAATTATAAAGGGAATTTTAAAAAACAATATACATTATTTCATTGCATTTCTCCACTTTTTGTTTTATGGAGTTAATCAATTTACTTGTTACATACTTTATAAAGATAGCCATTAGCTATATACGAACGATTTAATAATAGATCAGTATAGATATCCAAATTAAGAACAAAAGTTCAGTTGCAGTTCCCAATTTTCAAGAACGTGTCATGTCTTTCTCGAAAAGGATCATCATATGATTTATTCGGATGTGACTGACATTTATTGAATATCAGCAGTCTAATAATACGAAAGTTACATACAGTTCATTGTACTGCTTGACATCCCGATGAAAAAGAAAGATTAACAGTACCTTGCAATATAATTTTAAATATCAGTCACCTATGGCATCTATGGATCATCTCCATATTCCAAATGCAGTGTAATGGTATCTCACGCTATATTTAGTTTATCAATAACTTATATTTGATTTTTCCTCGTGTCGTTTGCTATGCACATTTCGTCCATCATTTTCGTTTAATTAAATTTGGAAACCAGATCTCTGCTTTCAGGAGCGTGACCTAAACTTGTCAAAGAAGTACAACGTAGTGGACACTTAGACGTCTATATCAAAATGGAATTTTCTAGCACACCCTAAACTTTATATATAGATTATATAATATGAATTTGTTTAAAATTCAAGAGCTTGAAGACTGATCGAGGTATACATATACCAAAACAAAAATTTGCTAATTAAAGTAACATCTGAAAGCGAAATGACGATAACTAGGGTGTACAACTACCTAACTACCTACCCCTAATCAGCCTCTTCCTCACACCTCATCTCGACACGAACCTTTGTCAAACCCTTGCACGAACGATGCGAGCATTACCCAAGCCCCAACACCTCGTCACGCAGCCAAAACTCTGTTATGCAAAATTTCCCTCTGGTGGATACAAAATCAGACATCCCCCGGAAAACCTGCACAGTTTGACCCAGATACGGAATGTGTCATAGCAATTGGAGTAGTGTGAACTCTGGAAATTTCGTGTCCTTCGAGCCGTATCAGGGTATACGTGCAATAGCTGCGTTACGAGGGTACGGAGTTGGCAAGTAGCATAAGAATAGCAACGAGAGTCAAGAATCTTTAATGCCATTCCGTTAACCGGCCATGAATTATTACCGTTTCCGGGTAGCTTCGCGGGAGCCGCGCGATATATCAAGCTCCTTTAACTTCGTTTCGCGGCAAAGCATCGACCAAAAGACTCAGCTGCTGCTGGATATCTCTCTTACCAAGCAAGATTTCCCCCCGATTTGCGAACGAGGCAGATTTACTTCCGCCTGGCGGCCAGAAAAATGGCAGCGTGGAAATCGGTGCAACTGCACCCCGGCCGTCTATGCAATTTTTATCGTTCCAACAAGCAGAGGAAGACGAAGCAGCGCTATTACTCGACCTCTGCCGAGAAAGGGGTTGGTCCATCTGGTGTTTAATTACTTCCGTCAATCCTTTTGTCCTCCTTTTTGCAGTCAATCGTCTTTTGCTTCTAGATTGGGGAAAGAGATTTCTTTGCTCCTTCGGATGTGGAAAGTGGAGTATGGAGGAGAGCACTGTCAACCCTTTTCTTCGAGTTATTTTCCTGTGAATGAAAAATTTTTATTTTCGTGCTTTTCCGCGTGCAATACATTGCCAATCTTTTTTCATCTTAAGTTATTTTCCTGGGAAAGACAAATTTTTATTTTCGTGATTTTGAGGGTGGAATAGATTCTCGACTTTTCTCATGTTAAATCATTTTCCTGGGAAAGAAAAATTTTCCTTTTCGTGGTTTTCCACGTGTAATAGATTGCCAACCTTTACCCATCTTAAATCATTTTCCTGGGAAAGACAAATTTTTATTTTCGTGATTTTGAGGGTGGAATATGTTCTGGACTTTTTTCATGTTAAATCATTTTCCTGTGAAAGAAAAATTTTTATTTTCGTGCTTCTCCGCGTGCAATACATTGCCAATCTTTTTTCATCTTAAGTTATTTTCCTGGGAAAGACAAATTTTTATTTTCGTGATTTTGAGGGTGGAATAGATTCTCGACTTTTCTCATGTTAAACCATTTTCCTGGGAAAGAAAAATTTTCCTTTTCGT
>NW_016909083.1:228746-288445 GCF_001483705.2 Eufriesea mexicana
ATTGACAGTACCTTGCAATATAATTTTAAATATCAGTCACCTATGGCATCTATGGATCATCTCCATATTCCAAATGCAGTGTAATAGTATCTCACGCTATATTTAGTTTATCAATAACTTATATTTGATTTTTCCTCGTGTCGTTTGCTATGCACATTTCGTCCATCATTTTCGTTTAATTAAATTTGGAAACCAGATCTCTGCTTTCAGGATCATGACCTAAACTTGTCAAAGAGGTACCACGTAGTGTACTCTTCGACGTCTATATCAAAATGGAATTTTCTAACAAACCCTAAACTTGTCAAAGACAATCACCATAGTCTGTTCACCTGTGATAGAAGGTTATCACACATCGGCAATTCAATCATCCAAAAGCTAGACAGTTCATTGTACTTGACATCCAGCTGGATAAGAAAGACCACACTTCGCAATATAATACTAAATATCAGTCGCTTATGGCATCCATGGATCATCTCCATATTCCAAAATGCAATATAATAATATTGTTGGATGATTAACGATTCGTTGGCCCTTAGACTCTAGAAAGGCCTGGCTGATAAACGCAGACCAATTTCAGAGTCCAAAGACAATTAACTCATTTCTACTTTCACTAAGAGCCAATGGTCATCTTCACCCCATCAAAAACGAACGTTATATAAGCACCCACGAAATTTGCGAAAGGTCAGTTCAGTTCAGTGTCAGTTTTCAGTTTCAGTTTTAGTTTACATATGATTTATTCGGATGTGACTGACATTTATTGAATATCAGCAGTCTAATAATACGAAAGTTACATACAGTTCATTGTACTGCTTGACATCCCGATGAAAAAGAAAGATTAACAGTACCTTGCAATATAATTTTAAATATCAGTCACCTATGGCATCTATGGATCATCTCCATATTCCAAATGCAGTGTAATGGTATCTCACGCTATATTTAGTTTATCAATAACTTATATTTGATTTTTCCTCGTGTCGTTTGCTATGCACATTTCGTCCATCATTTTCGTTTAATTAAATTTGGAAACCAGATCTCTGCTTTCAGGAGCGTGACCTAAACTTGTCAAAGAAGTACAACGTAGTGGACACTTAGACGTCTATATCAAAATGGAATTTTCTAGCACACCCTAAACTTTATATATAGATTATATAATATGAATTTGTTTAAAATTCAAGAGCTTGAAGACTGATCGAGGTATACATATACCAAAACAAAAATTTGCTAATTAAAGTAACATCTGAAAGCGAAATGACGATAACTAGGGTGTACAACTACCTAACTACCTACCCCTAATCAGCCTCTTCCTCACACCTCATCTCGACACGAACCTTTGTCAAACCCTTGCACGAACGATGCGAGCATTACCCAAGCCCCAACACCTCGTCACGCAGCCAAAACTCTGTTATGCAAAATTTCCCTCTGGTGGATACAAAATCAGACATCCCCCGGAAAACCTGCACAGTTTGACCCAGATACGGAATGTGTCATAGCAATTGGAGTAGTGTGAACTCTGGAAATTTCGTGTCCTTCGAGCCGTATCAGGGTATACGTGCAATAGCTGCGTTACGAGGGTACGGAGTTGGCAAGTAGCATAAGAATAGCAACGAGAGTCAAGAATCTTTAATGCCATTCCGTTAACCGGCCATGAATTATTACCGTTTCCGGGTAGCTTCGCGGGAGCCGCGCGATATATCAAGCTCCTTTAACTTCGTTTCGCGGCAAAGCATCGACCAAAAGACTCAGCTGCTGCTGGATATCTCTCTTACCAAGCAAGATTTCCCCCCGATTTGCGAACGAGGCAGATTTACTTCCGCCTGGCGGCCAGAAAAATGGCAGCGTGGAAATCGGTGCAACTGCACCCCGGCCGTCTATGCAATTTTTATCGTTCCAACAAGCAGAGGAAGACGAAGCAGCGCTATTACTCGACCTCTGCCGAGAAAGGGGTTGGTCCATCTGGTGTTTAATTACTTCCGTCAATCCTTTTGTCCTCCTTTTTGCAGTCAATCGTCTTTTGCTTCTAGATTGGGGAAAGAGATTTCTTTGCTCCTTCGGATGTGGAAAGTGGAGTATGGAGGAGAGCACTGTCAACCCTTTTCTTCGAGTTATTTTCCTGTGAATGAAAAATTTTTATTTTCGTGCTTTTCCGCGTGCAATACATTGCCAATCTTTTTTCATCTTAAGTTATTTTCCTGGGAAAGACAAATTTTTATTTTCGTGATTTTGAGGGTGGAATAGATTCTCGACTTTTCTCATGTTAAATCATTTTCCTGGGAAAGAAAAATTTTCCTTTTCGTGGTTTTCCACGTGTAATAGATTGCCAACCTTTTCCCATCTTAAATCATTTTCCTGGGAAAGACAAATTTTTATTTTCGTGATTTTGAGGGTGGAATATGTTCTGGACTTTTTTCATGTTAAATCATTTTCCTGTGAAAGAAAAATTTTTATTTTCGTGCTTCTCCGCGTGCAATACATTGTCAATCTTTTTTCATCTTGTTATTTTCCTGGGAAAGACAAATTTTTATTTTCGTGATTTTGAGGGTGGAATAGATTCTCGACTTTTCTCATGTTAAATCATTTTCCTGGGAAAGAAAAATTTTCCTTTTCGTGGTTTTCCACGTGTAATAGATTGCCAACCTTTTCCCATCTTAAATCATTTTCCTGGGAAAGACAAATTTTTATTTTCGTGATTTTGAGGGTGGAATAGATTCTCGACTTTTCTCATGTTAAACCATTTTCCTGGGAAAGAAAAATTTTCCTTTTCGTGGTTTTCCACGTGTAATAGATTGCCAACCTTTTCCCATCTTAAATCATTTTCCTGGGAAAGACAATTTTTATTTTCGTAATTTTGAGGGTGGAATATTTTCTCGATTTTTTTTTATGTTAAATAATTTTCCTGGGAAAGAAAAATTTTCCTTTTCGTGATTCTCGAGATGCAATAGATCCTTAACTTTTTTTGCTCTTAAATAATTTTTTCTGCGAGAAAGCAATTTTTCCCTTTTTTGATTTTGAATGCTTAATAAATTCTTAACTTTCTTGTTCTTAAATCATTTTCTTAGAAAGAACGATTCTTTTCTTTCCTCACTGATATGGGATAGATTATTATTTTTTGCTCCTCTTAAATCATTTTTCCATGAGACAACAACAATTTTTCTCTTTTGTGATTTTGGGTCTGTAATAAAATGTTAAGCTTTTTGCTCTTAAATCATTTTTCTGCGAGAGAGCAATTTCTTCTTTTCCTCTTTGTGCATGGAGTAGATTGTGAATTTTTTTTATCTCTTTATCTTCTTGCGAGAGAAAATTTTTTCCCCATGGTTGTAGAGATGGAGTAAATGGTTAACCATTTCGTTCTTGAATTATTTTGCTGTGAAAGGAAAGCAATTTTTACTTCAAAATTTTGAGCATGGAGTCAATTATTTACATTTCTTTCCTAAATTATTTTCCTGTTATAGAAAGAATAGTTCTTTTTAAATATCATTTTATATTTTTATATTCTATTTTCTATATGTTGCAAATTGCTAACACCTTTGTCGACGAATTAATTTCCTGTCTTTTTTTAGAAAAAATTTAGTTTTCATTTAATGATTTCAGGTGTGAAGTACTTACACTGGTATGTATATCTGTGTCGTTCGGAAATTATTTTCTGCAAATAAGGAAAAATTTTTTTACTATTTTATACATGGGAATAGTGAACAAGAATATGGAAAACTTAATATCGAATGAAATATCTTGATACCGCAAAATTTTAATTCATTCTATACGAGTTTTGTGGAAATTCGAGGTACAAAGTAATTAAATTGCACGGCGATGTAATTATAATAACACTACGCGAGAGTACTAATACATAATATACGAATTATATAATTCAATGGTCTACTATATCGTACTCGTTTAAACCGTAATTATCTTCTGTTCCCGGAATGCTGACATAAACTTCTAACGGTGTTAATTTGTAACTCCGTGAAATGTAAATTATCTATATTTCTACATCTGATAATATTATTGTTAAGAGTATAAAATATCGTCATAACTTTCTCCAAAGCTATTTTTTCCCAAGATTCTACTTTTACTATTGACCATTTTTCTTTTCCTCTTGAAACCCTGCCTGGAATTTATTTTAACTTACATTCCTCCTCTATGTTTGTATTAATGGTTGAAAGAAAAATACTGCATGTCACTGCACATTTTCGTTTACGAACTATTGCCTTTTTAAACTTTGAAACTACCTATAGCTGACTTTAGAGTAGCTCGCAACCCTAAAAGGTAGATTGTCATAGGGGTTTAGGAGTGATTAAAGGGTGGCTTTGTTTTGCGGGGCCAGTTTTGTTTCTCTTTTTTCCATTTTTTTTTTTAGGCTGCTTTTACGTTTTCCTGTAGTACTTGGCGAATGCAGATAAAATGTATCGATTCTGAGTGTACGAATTCAAGGATGCAAAATTTATGCGGATAAGCTGCACACGAGACGAATCAGGAAATCGGAAGTTTCGTTGTATTCACTGACTCAATCTGTTGGAACGATTACAGACAAGACAACGTTAAAATAAATCCTACAGTGCATTAATCGTAATGGTACAAAATTTTTAATATTTATGGGTTTTTAATTAAGCAATTCCTAAGCTGAAAGTCGGTATGTTTTATTTTTATTAACTGAGTATTGTTGAAAAATATGTAACAATAGAAAGACAATGTACTTGTCTACTTATTTTAGTTATACTTTCTTTGTATTATATACAGTATAATTATACTAAATAATTCTGAAAAAATCACAATCCATAATCAATATCATAGATATTATTATTAATGTTAATACTCCTTTTATCATTTCATTAAAAGGGTAATTAACATTAATGATCATATCGAGAATGAAATGATACATCCTTTTTGTTAGTGGTGAATGAAATATTAATAACAATAAGAACAATTCTTTATTTAATTACAAAGATTATCAAACACAAATATTAAGTTTAAATATATTTAATTTATCACAATCACATACTCACACCTTTTCTCATTATTAAAACTCAAGTGCAACTGACCTATGCCAAATCACTCTCGTCTTTTTTCTTTCTTCTTTCGTACATTACATTATATACACAATTTATATACCACTTCAATCATTACACGCATACTCATTTACCACAATTGTTGGATAATCAGTGGAAATAGGGTGTGGTAATAAGACGATCTTTACTTTTACAGTACGTAATGTATTCTTATCACTTGCACGTTTACAGACAGAGTAAATCGATCATCCGAAAATCGCGTGAACGACAGCCTTTGCTTCCCCTATCATAATCATTCTTATTATATTAAGTAAGGATAGATGGTGACGTTGCCATAAATCGCAGCATCTCAATAACAATAACCTGAATTCATTGATATTGCTATCCTATGCATGCTTGTTCCACTTATCCCTTTCTTACATACATCGTTCCTTTATTGTATCAACACATATATTTAAAAATTAATGTTACCATTACCACAAACATAAGCTAGACAGCATGTTAAGAACAGCAAATTTTTAATATGTGTGATTTTGAATAAATAAATCTCTAGACTCAATATAGGTATGTATTATTTTCACTCATTAAATACTACCAGTGATTCCATTATAACTTTGACAAAAATAGTATTCCACAACGAAGTTTAAGTGGGAAACAATGTCGAAATCAATTATGCAATCCACTAATTGCAAGAATTCTAAATTTACGTTCTACATCATTCTTCGATCAGTTGATTCCTAGATTCAAAATCGGAACATACCATTTTATTCATTGAACGCTGTTGAAAAATCGAAGAATTAGTAAGATGGTGTCAAAATATGTCACACAATACATTAACAACTAAAAGTATCAATTTTTTATTACGCATCACTTTTTGGGGCAATAAGTTTCTGGATTTAAAATCGAGATATTTTATTTTACTCGATGAACACTGTGGAAAAATCAAAAAATTAGCAGCATGATGTCAAAATAAGGCACACAATATATTAACAACTGAGAATATCAAATGTTTATAATATCAGCCATTTTAGGATCAGTGGATTCCTAAATTTGAAATCGAGATATTTCACCTTACTCATCGAGCATTATTAAAAAATTAAAAAAATAATCAAAGTAATATTAAAATTAGCCACATAATACATTAGGAAGGAAGAATATCAAATTTTCAATACCCTTCATTTTTGGATCAGTAGATTCCTAGATTCAAAATCGAGATATTTCATTTTACTCATCGAGCACTGTTAAAAAATTAAAAAATGAGCAAGCTAATATTAAAATTAGCCACACGATACATTAACAAGTAAGAATATCAAATTTTCAATATTCTTCATTTTTGGATCAGTAGATTCCTAGATTCAAATTCGAGATATTTCGATATTAAAAAATCTAAAAATTAGTATAACAACGTAAAAATGAGGCACAGAATATGTCAACAACTAAGGATCCCAAATTTTTAATACAAGCCATTTTTGGCCCATACCCACTGTATCTCCATACCCGAAACCAGCATATGTATTTCATCTTCTCTGACCGAATGTTCGCTATTGAAAGGTAGAAGAAGATTCGGAAATAAAAATGAAAAGACGGCAAGAGGAATGAAATGATGGTCTGGAACGAAGTTTAGCCGAAGGGATTGCAGGGTTAGGTGTATCCAAACAAAATACGAATAACCGCGGATTTTACATTCGTTGGATCGAGTAATGTACGAGCGGCACGATTTCGCTATTACGCGGACGTGGTTTGATTATATCTATCGCTTGCCATCGATCCTCCCTGATAATCTTCTTCTCCACTCGAAGATCGTAAGGTACGGAGAATACGTATTGCAGGCACGCGTGAGATCTTCCTGCGGCTCACAGCGGAAAGCTTTCAGTTAGGAGGTCGTTTTTTCTCCTCCACTTGATTCCGCTATCTCATTCTGTTAAATGCTCTATTTTCTCAAGCACTGGTAGCTGAGAAATTAATCGTTTCGCGAATTAAGATGCCCTTATTTACGAATACCTTTGCCATTTATTTTTAAACGTGGAAATTCTTCCGACACTTCAAAGGTCTTCAATCAAAGTCCTCCATTTTTGATTAGTACCTTTGTATAATACCCTAAGTTAAACGTTTCGCGAATTAAAAGGCTTTTATTAGGTTGGTGGAAAAATAATTTTGTTTCTTGTATTTTCGATTTTTGCAGCTTGATATTGGAATAAATTTTAAATATGGTTATGTTATGTATCGTTCGAAAGCACCAACTCTGCTCTATATCTTGATAATAAACATTTTATATGTAGTGATGATTTACGTTTTATTTATGTTATTTAATTAGAGATCGAAAAGAAGTAAAACGAAATTATTTTTCTATCAACCTAATATTTCCGAATATCTTTGCTATTTATTTTTAAACGTGGAAATTCTTCGATAGTTCAAAGGTCTTCAATCAAGGTCCTCCATTTTTGTTTAGTACCTTTGTATAATACCCTAAGTTAAACGTTTCGCGAATTAAAAGGCTTTTATTAGGTTGGTGGAAAAATAATTTTGTTTCTTGTATTTTCGATTTTTGCAGCTTGATATTGGAATAAATTTTAAATATGGTTATGTTATGTATCGTTCGAAAGCACCAACTCTGCTCTATATCTTGATAATAAACATTTTATATGTAGTGATGATTTACGTTTTATTTATGTTATTTAATTAGAGATCGAAAAGAAGTAAAACGAAATTATTTTTCTATCAACCTAATATTTCCGAATATCTCTGCTATTTATTTTTAAACGTGGAAATTCTTCGATAGTTCAAAGGTCTTCAATCTGGTCCTCCATTTTTGTGTAGTACCTTTGTACAATGCCCTAAGTTAGTCGTTGAAGTGAATTAAGAGGTCTTTATTTACAAATACCTTGTTTATTTTTATTTTAAGCGTGGAAATTCTTCGATACTTCAAAGGTCTTCAATCAAAGTCCTCCATTTTTATTTGATACCTTTGTATAATTCCCTACGTTATTCGTTGAAGTGAATTAAGAGATCTTTATTTACGAATACCTTTGCCATTTAATTTGAAACGTGGAAATTTTTCGATAGTTCAAAGGTCTTCAATCAAAGTCCTCCATTTTTATTTGATACCTTTGTATAATTCCCTACGTTATTCGTTGAAGTGAATTAAGAGATCTTTATTTACGAATACCTTTGCCATTTATTTTTAAACGTGGAAATCCTTCGACAGTTCAAAGGTCTTTAATAAAAATCCTCCATTTTTGTTTAATATCTGTGCATAATGCTCTAAGTTAAACGTTTGGCGAATTAAGTGATCTTTATTTACGAATACCTTTGCCATTTATTTTTAAACGTGGAAATTCTTCGACAGTTCAAATGTCTTTAATAAAAGTCCTCCATTTTTGTTTAATATCTGTGCATAATGCTCTAAGTTAAACGTTTGGCGAATTAAGAGGCTTTTATTTCCGAATACTTTTCTCATTTATTTTGAAACGTAGAAATTCTTCCATAGTTCAAAGGTCTTCAATCAAAGTCCTCCATTTTTGTTTAATACCTTTACATAATTCTCTAGCATCCATTTCCAATTTTCTCAATTTTCTTGCTCACCGAAAAATTAGCAAAATAAAGTTCCCAAATATGAAATTCTCAATTCCTAACCTCAATTCAAAAGTGTCTCTCCGATACTTACATCTTTCAATTCTGAATACGAAGCATTGAATTTTCATTTAATAGCACGCATCTTCTAAATCATGACTCCGAGTAGTTAATTAAAAGTAACAATTTTTACGACACAATTAGAATCGAATTGGTGGATTAAACTCGTGGATTTCGTATGCTCTCGTGCAATATTTTGGTTAACCGTTACACGCGTGGATTGGCACCGTCCAGGTGGCATGAGCGCGGTGTGAGAGATTGTGGATGAAAAAGCAAAAGTTAAAAGTGTGAAATAAAATTTGTTCGCTCGACGCTTGGCTTGCTGGGAAATCGAGTTTGAGAATTCGTTAGATACACGTGGATTGGCTGTCTGCATTTGACGGTAGTCAAGTACGTACATACGGCACAGATGGTGTACAGCGAGGTTCAAGCAGAGACTTACACGTATCCACGCATGCCTGGTGAATATGTAAACTGGATTTCCTCGGAAACAAAGCTTCGAACGAACAGATTTTCCTTTGCACTCTTCATTTCCTCTTTTTCTCTGGGACCATCCTGTTCTCAGCCTTGCCACTATAGTCGAGTCTCGTCACCAATGCTTAAAGCTACACGAGCATGGTCAGTCAGGTGATTTTTGTCACCAGTGCAGTTATTGGTTGGCTCTCTCGTGCCACCGAGTTCTTTTGGCAGCCCTTTTTAACCTAGCTTTGTTCGTGGAAGTATTTTTCTTTGTTAAATCATTAACACTAGAACTACCGATCTTCAATGGGTACCTAAACGTAGTAGACAGAGATAATAGTAATTTTAGTGGTGCCATGAAGATAAATAAATATATTAATTACAATCCCATCTTGATAAGAGCTGACATTAATTTCTTTTTAAAAAATAGAAAGGAAAATTTTGAGATCAGTCTTTTTGACTGGATCGATAGTTACAGTGTTAATTCCAGTCAAGATCTTTAAAAAATTTATTTCGTTTTTCAAATGTGAACTTAATTTTTGGAAAAAATTTTCCTTAGAGTTGATAGATGTCTAAGGGCCTGAAAATTAATCAGCCGAACCTGTCCTGATCACGCACTGGTCTTATAAAATTGTCTCGTATGAAGTCTGGTCCCACAGGGTCTATAGTTCCTTGATACATTGTAGACGTAGTATCATTTGGAAAGTAACACTACTCGAGCAGTGCGGTATTTTAGTTAAATATTAACGCGATGACAGTGAATTAACTGCCTCGGGAAGCCAATTCCAGGAGTTACGGTGCGTGTCTCACAAGAAGTATCTCTGGACAGGGGCTACTTGCTTAATTGACCCTATAAAAACGTCGAATTCGTGACATCTGCTGACAATTGGGCACGATGGACATAAAAATTCCTATGTTATTATGTCAAACGATGAACACGCTAAAATCATGATTTAAAAATAGCTCCCTTTCTTTGAGGACATTTTATAACTTCATCGACAATCATCATTCCATGCTTTGTTCCTCGAATGAAGCAATAACTTCGCTCAATTGACCTAATGAAAATGTCGAATTTGTATCTTTGGTTATTAAGAAGAGTGGAAATAAAGGTTCCGAATAAAACTGTTATTCGAAAGCTTTCTGTATTTTTCAGAAACGTAATCCAATGTGCTTTCCAAAGTGGAGAAAGTCATCACGTTCTCTCTTCGAATGTGATAGAATGTTACTGGATATGAGAGATTCAATAATACAGAAGCAATAGAGTTCAGTGTACTCTGCGACGTTCAGATCGAGCAGAAAGAATTCAATAACAGCTTCCTGTCTTCAGGAACGTGTCACAAACATGCCAAAGAGAATCATTACGTGCTCTGTCCGGAAGTGATAAGTGTTTATGGGATATTAGCGATTTAATAATACAAATGCAGTAGAGTTCAGTGTATTTTCCCACGCTTTTCTCCCAAGAAAAAGGAATTCAGTAACCGTTTCCAAATTTTAAGGAAGTGTTTTAAACTCGCCAAATAAAATCATTATTTAGGCATCGGTGATTTAATAATATGAATGAAAGGGAAGATATTCGATATCTCATAAGTACCGATTATTATGATATTCATAATAACTTGATGTTTCAAAATTTAGTATGATACGAGCTATTCACTGCACAAATCGATTAACTCCACTTTTTGAAAAATCTTAAATTTAAGTGTCAAAGCACTTGGTATAGTCATAACTTTTTATATTTATAATAACTTTCCCTGATAATTAAGATTAACACCATTAAACGACAAAAATTTGTTGGCCACTGAATAATAAATAATTTATTTCAGAGGTCACTTTGATTAACTCCGTACTCTAATGTAAATCGTTGCAATAATGCAACTCAAATGCACTAGCAAGCCATGAATGATAACGGTGAAATTTTTAGTGCCGTCTTATCAGAATTTAAGTAAAATTTAGTAAAATTTAAATTTATTACTTTTTTCACTTGCCAAATCGATTAACTTTTCCAATAACATAAAAATGGTAACATTACTAACAATTACCTTTTGGCTATTTTTTCTTATAAATTTTATATACCGTCAGATGAAAGTTACATTCGTATTTATGCATTCTACGATATTTATTTCGATTTAAATTATAAAGGGAATTTTAAAGAACAATATACATTATTTCATTGCATTTCTCCACTTTTTGTTTTATGGAGTAAAACAATTTGTGCAGTAAACGGCTCATATGGTCTAATACTATATTTAACAAGTTCATCGACAAAAATTTTGATTTCGCGTCGTTTCCTACATACATTTCACATTCCTTTCTCATCCATTATCTTCGTTAATTCTGGAAACTAGCTGTCTATCTTCAGAAACTTGTTACATACTTTATAAAGATAGCCATTAGCTATATACGAACGATTTAATAATAGATCAGTATAGATATCCAAATTAAGAACAAAAGTTCAGTTGCAGTTCCCAATTTTCAAGAACGTGTCATGTCTTTCTCGAAAAGGATCATCATATGATTTATTCGGATGTGACTGACATTTATTGAATATCAGCAGTCTAATAATACGAAAGTTACATACAGTTCATTGTACTGCTTGACATCCCGATGAAAAAGAAAGATTAACAGTACCTTGCAATATAATTTTAAATATCAGTCATCTATGGCATCTATGGATCATCTCCATATTCCAAATGCAGTGTAATGGTATCTCACGCTATATTTAGTTTATCAATAACTTATATTTGATTTTTCCTCGTGTCGTTTGCTATGCACATTTCGTCCATCATTTTCGTTTAATTAAATTTGGAAACCAGATCTCTGCTTTGAGGATCATGACCTAAACTTGTCAAAGAGGTACCACGTAGTGTACTCTTCGACGTCTATATCAAAATGGAATTTTCTAACAAACCCTAAACTTGTCAAAGACAATCACCATAGTCTGTTCACCTGTGATAGAAGGTTATCACACATCGGCAATTCAATCATCCAAAAGCTAGACAGTTCATTGTACTTGACATCCAGCTGGATAAGAAAGACCACACTTCGCAATATAATACTAAATATCAGTCGCCTATGGCATCCATGGATCATCTCCATATTCCAAAATGCAATATAATAATATTGTTGGATGATTAACGATTCGTTGGCCCTTAGACTCTAGAAGGGCCTGGCTGATAAACGCAGACCAATTTCAGAGTCCAAAGACAATTAACTCATTTCTACTTTCACTAAGAGCCAATGGTCATCTTCACCCCATCAAAAACGAACGTTATATAAAAGGCCTGGCTGATAAACGCAGACCAATTTCAGAGTCCAAAGGCAATTAACTCATTTCTACTTTCACTAAGGGCCAATGGTCATCTTCACCCCATCAAAAACGAACGTTATATAAGCACCCACGATATTTGCGAAAGGTCAGTTCAGTTCAGTGTCAGTTTTCAGTTTCAGTTTCAGTTTCAGTTCTTTCCTCTCCGCCGATTTGTATTTTTCCAACGTAGCTTTGTTGCTAGAATCCGTATTGTTTATTGAAATCTGGGTTCCAATAATATTTCATATTGATATATTTAGCGTATCAATAAATTTATCAATAATTTAAACTTCATTTTTCATGACAACGTTTGCTATCCACATTCCCTTTATCCTTCTCCTTCGATTAAATCTGGAAAGTTACCAAAAGCATTCGTCACATACTCTGTTTACCTGTGACATAAGATTATCAGATATTAGGAATTTAGTCATCGAAATTTGACAGTTAGAGGTTATTAGTTCTTGTACACTTTGGCATCCGGATGAAAAAGGATGAATTCGATAGCTCGCTATATAGTAGCAAATAACCGTCATCTATAGCAGCCATAAACGTCACGATTATAACGTCCCCGTAGTCCCCGACGCAATATACCAGGACCTAACACTATATTTACCGATCCCATCCATACACTAAATTCGATTCTTAGTCACGTCGTTTGCCACACACGTTTCATTCTTCTCTCTCATCGATCCGTTTGATTAAATCTCGAAACCTATGAACCATATTACTCTTTGGCGAAGGTTGCCCCGCGTCGAGCGGGGACTTCCTATAAAGTATTTGTGTCACAGCTTGGCCCCAGAAGAAATATAGATGCTCGAGAGAACTTCCCGTTGTTTGACGCACGAAAGTTTGCGAGCTCCTCCTTCTATAGAATAGAAACGTATAAACGCGGGAATTTCGATCCGCCACGAACTTCTGGCCGCCATTTCGTGCGACGTATAAATCCCGTTCCATACGTTTCATTTTTTCCCTTATAAACGAGCTCTGTATACCCGGAGGCATAATTAATTCCGCCGGATCGCTTTCGCGCTTCAATTCCAATTGACGTTGTCCATACACGCGCTTAATTTCAACGATACGACGAAACTGTGGATAACCAATTAACGCGAAACACTTCATAGGTCGTTGCATGGAAACGGGAGAGACACACGGGGGAAAAATAAAGCCGCGCCATCGAACCTGACCCTTTCGTATTTACACTACCGTTCATAATTATTCGAACAACTTGGAAAGTCGATGGACGTTGCTTGAATAATTTAGATTTAAGATACGCACAATCGGTACCCTCCGCGTGGGGTACAGTGGAAACACTGTTCATTGTCCGGACAAAGAGTCGTGTGTATCCACAATGGCGACGAGCCCTTATTTAAATTTTACAACGAAAGCGGGACAAAGTACGAAATCTGTATCGTTCGAATAATTATAAACCAGTGCACCGTATGTACCTCGCGATGGTACATAAGGTGCCAACAATGTTGCATAATTCTGCATTATGTCGCACAAGCGCGATCGCAGCGCCGCGGCGCGGTGCGGTGGCGGACAATGGTACTACTCGCAGTCGCTGGAACTTTTGTGATTTCAGCCTTTGTCCTGCGAGTTTTCTCCGAGGTTCTTAGGCTTAACGACGCGGTTATTCCATTTTGCCATCGATTTTGATTCTGCTTATCTTTTTTATTCCATGTCGTTGCGAGTCGTCCGGGATACAATCGACGAATACATTCGTTCGAACGAGTCTCTTTCTCTGGGTCTGTCTTTGAGATTATCTTGTTTGTCTTGGCACGAATTCTGGGAATCCAGGCTGTTCCAGTGAGGTTCAGTGGAGGGGGTTCTTGGAATATGGTAATGTGTTTATTTGGTTATCGTGTGTGATTTATGAGGTACTTCAGTGTTGATTATTTAATGAGCAAAATGCATTTCAAGATTGACTTTAGATTATTTATATCAGCTGCACACGATGAAGATTGTTGGCTAAAATAAATCTGATTGACGGCAGTCATTCTTGCAGACCTACATTTCACATTTATATATTAACTTCTCTGATTTAATGGTAACACGGTTAAAATTTACTAAAATAAATTTAAATAAATTAAATTTAAGATAAAAGTCGTTTTAAGTATTTTGGTTCTATTTCTTCTAGCCAAGCATCTCAAAGTTAATGAAACGGATTGAAACGTGTCAAACTTACAATGTAAAGTAATTTCGAATATTTCGATCACCTCAATAGATTTAGAAATGACACCATATTTCTTCTGACGAAGCACTTGGAATTTAATAAAACAAACTACAGAAATATTACTTTCATATTTCTTCGCGCGAAATATTAGAATTTAATGAAGTAAAATAAAGCAAGTTGAGTAACAGAGTCTAAATATTGAAATTAATATAACTATGAAACATAAGTGGAATACAGATAAAATATCTTTTAAAAATTCTTTTAAGCATCCCACTAATTTAAATGTGGTATCTATTGTAATAATATTTGCAATATATATAGTGTAATATCTAAACATGATAAACATTGCACGATCAAACGCAAAAGAAAAATTCTTTTCAAAATTCAAATTATAGTAATCCGTATTTCCTTAAATAAAGAATAGTTTGCCGCAGGCCATGTTGAAAACGTAACCTCACTGATTAAACCATAAGCAGACCCCAGACTGAACCCTTCCTTTTCCTTCATTGTCCTTCCTTCCCTCCTAACATTACAGCGCCACACTATAGAGTCTGGTGTCGAGAGTCTCGCGTCCCATCATAAAGCAAGGAGCCGTGCTACTAGCGCCCCACCATCGCCTAACTAAGGCACAGCGTGTCCATCATAAACCAACATTCCCTTCGGCAAAATTGCATTTGTGAAGCACCAGCGAACCAATCAGCGATTACAATCACAGTTAAACCTGTTCGCGAGGTTTCTGTGATATAAACACGAATGAATTACAACGATATGGCCAGTCTTATAGTAAAGTTTACAATAGAGAGGTTAGTTAAAGAAAAAGTTGGCAGTTTCGAACCAGCATCGCAGGAAAGTTTCCTTTTCTTGAATCTTCCTGCAACTGCAACTTTCGACTCGTGTCTCAAGAGTTTATTTCAACTCCTATATCATACATCGCACAGTTGCTCTGTCGTGCTCCAACTGAGCAATCAAGCGAGGCAGGACGACCAACCCAACGATTCATTTCTTTCAAACTTATGATTCTTCGAAGTCAAGAATTTACTATTGAATGTTATGCAGCTTTTGAATATTTGTGAATAACAAAAGTAGGTTTTATGTCGATAGAATTGGTTTTGGAATTTGATACATATATTTGAGCCTATATATATATATTGATATTTTGAAAGTGTCCTAAGTCCATTTATACTTAAATGTGTTTCAATGCAATTAAAAATATACGTACAGGATACTAATAAGTCATACTGCTTAAGTGTATCTAAAGGAGATAAATCTACAGTTCCTGTTAAAATAATGACAATTATTAAGCGAATAATATGCGTTTTCTTATCAAGAATGGAGTTAGGCCACTTTCAAAATTAACAACCAGATTCCTTATAAAATTTGAAGGAGCCCAAGTCCATTCGACGTAATTTAAGATGCTTCAAATTGAAAAAAACAATACCCAATTTATTTTATATATCTTTACGACACTTTAAAAACATAATTTATGCGATTTGAAACATTTTTTAACTATATAAATTACAAAACAATTTACTGCTCATCTACATTTTGCGTGTGTGAAAGGGATTTGAAGAAATCACGATGTTCCGGTCGTTTTGTTCTTCCCCATGGGTGAAATAATTTCTAAAATTTAATATTAAATTTTGAGTTTTATATTTAACTGTAAGTATGTATATTGCGTACATTTTTTGAACTGCATTAATTAAACGTACTGATTATTCAACTAAAGCAATTGTCCAAAAACTGAGGTTAACTTGTTAAATACTAATTAATTAAAATTACCTTCATCACTGCCTTCGGACATTATCGATAATAAATATCTCAATTTAAGTATAAGTGGACTTAGGCCACTTTCAAAATAAACGGCTCAATTATTGAACTAACTCTGCAAACTTATGTGTCTAAAATTATCGAATTTACTCGGAATATAAGTAACCTCAAATGCTTTATTGATAGATAACTTGAAGTTGTACACGTAACCACGGTCAGCCGAAAATAATTGACAAATGGACTTAGACCACTTTCAAAATAAACGACTCATTTATTAGACGTTACTAGCTTCTTCCATGTCAGTACTGTAGCGTGAACTTGCTATATTTTTAATTGTTCTGTACAGTAAGGAAAAAATGTGGAGATTATATTAATGAAATTAGGAAATAATTTAACGACGTATATGTGCGATATTCTCATTATAATACCAGCATCGACGGTACAACCGGGAGGGGGTGATTCTGCACGAAAAAGCAAATCGAAAATTAAGAATAAAATTTTTTCGTTTGAAGCTTCGTAATGGAGAAAATCGACTTTGAATATTCAGCGAGTGCTCGTGCTCTTAACTCTGGCTTATTGTTAGCTGGATGGACCATTAGTATACCAGCGTACTCGGTGGATATTCAAAGGCGATTTTCTCGACAACGAAGCTTCAAATGAAAAAATTTTATTCTTCATATTCGATTTGTTTTTTTCACATAGAATCACCCCCCTCTTCGGCTGTACCACCGATGTTGAAGCATTGATGACCTATCCATTTAAGTCATAGTTAAGTGCACGCATATCCGATGCATATTCAAAGTCGATTTTCTCGACAACGAAGCTTCAAGTGATAAAATTTTATTCTTCATATTCGATCTGTTTTTTCACGTAGTATGACCCCCTCTTTGGTTGTACCACCGAGGTTGATATATTGAACATCTATCTATTTAAACTATAGTTAAGTGCACGCATACTAGGTGAATATTCAAAGTCGATTTTATCGAGTACGAAATTCCAAATGAACAAATTTTATTCTTTATTTTCGATTTGCTTTTTCGTGTATAATTACCCCCTTTCTGGTTGTACCACCGATGCTGATGTATTGATGGCCTATCCATTTAAGCCATAGTTAATTGCCCGCATATTCGGTGAATATTCAAAGTCGATTTTCTCGCCAACGAAGCTTGAAATGAAAAAATTTTATTCTATATTTTTGATTTACATTTTTATGTAGAATTATCCCCTGCCTGGTTGTATTATCGACGCTGGAACACTCTGTATATGGGTACTATAAATAAGAACTGTGGTGGCGCTAGTGAGTTCGGTGACAGGTTTAGGGCGGCTGTCATAACAGCAATACTGTCATTTTTAATCAATACTGTTTTAGAGTGTAATTGTATTTTATTATTTTGTAATAAATATACTATATGTTGCGTCTCTGAATGTTCGAATACTTTTGTGCACGAGTGCACCAAAATCCCTGCCAATCTAGGCAACATAGAATATTTCTATTAAGGTCCCTAGGTCACCCATCTTCATATACCAGTGCCTAAGAGACTCATCATCGTGAAGCCACGGAATAATCCATTTGCATCTCCAACTAGATATTATGCTAAGTAAATTTAGTTTGATAACTACCTTAGGTTAATAAAAGCAAATATTTTTTACTTAAAATTCAACATTTTTAGATTTATGCAGGGAAAAATGGGTTCGATGTTAACACTTGTGTTTTTATTCACCATTGCGTTATTGACAGTATAATATGAAACGGATCGAATCTTAATTCCAATTTAAAATCCCACTTTTGAACGTCCAAATCTAGAAGTTTCGCAAATTCGATCATAGTGGACCAGCTCCCATTAATCTCGATATTTTCGAAGAACGTTTAGAATTCCAACATTCTCCTGTACTACTGCAATTTCCTTCGTTTAAACGTTGAAATCACATTTTCCATAAATAACTGTACCTCTCCAATTCCTTACGGTTCAGTGACTGATAGCCTCGCTCAAACCTCGAACCTCCGAGATCGATAATCTTCATAAATCCCATCATTATCTCTGATCTCCCGCCACATAATCTAATGTTTCTAAAACATTTTACGGAATGAGTCAAGCATGATCAAGTCGACTATCTCCTCTTAGGCACAACTGTATTTTCCTTCTTTCCAATTTCAAATCGCTATAACTCTAAAACTCCCTACACTCCCTAGACTTGCTCATTCTAGAGGCACCTAAAACCTGCAAAATCTAGAATCTTCGTAAATCCCATAATCTATCTGTCATTATTTAGCCTCGATATTTCTCGAGAGAGTGGCGGAATACGTGAAGCACGATGGTCTAAATAGAGTTTGCAGCAGCGTTACGAGAACGGTCCATACGACGGCAGGTGTTGATTGTGCTCACGGCGTAGGAACACGGAGCCACGGTATTGTGCCCGCGAGGAAACGGTAATGGTCCTTTAACCTGTAACCCCAAGTAATTACGGAGTTAACTGATGCAAATTACAATAATTTGCGCTAAAGAAGTGGCGGTTCCTCTCCCTTAGATCAGCCCTCGCTGCTGCCCCTCCCAAACTTTTGCCGCGCATTTGTTTCGGTTCTAGTCGTTAACCAAGTCGCTTCCGGCACGGATGAAACGTTATCTGCATTCTTTATGCGGTTCGAAGCACCATCTATCGCCGCCGGCTGGAAACTGCCGCGGAACCACCGCGCAGTCGCGTTCGTACCCGATGCGTTCTCTATGCTAACTGTACGCGTTTATGTGTATCCGCCTGCATATCTGATAACAGCCAAGCTGCTTCTTGGAAGAGAGTCGATTTTATGTATGGTTTAATAATGAACGTCGTTGAATTAGCGGTATTTGAACCGCAGCTGGACATCCACTGTGTACACGAGATTTTATCGAAGATGAAAAGTGTCTGGGTTTGCAGGTTGGCATATAGCGAGATCGTAAAATCAGTCGGAGGAGTTAACAGTCCTGCATTAAGCGAGTATTCTTGTAATCCGGCCAATAAAAATCGACTTCTTTCGGGTTTTTTCCTAAGAAAACCACGATATATTTTGGTACACAGTTTTTGCACTCAGATTCACTTATACTTGAAGAATATTTTCAGTTCTCTTTTTTAACATAATTATCGAAAACTGTGGAAATTGTATAGTCTTAGGATAATCATGTTTTTAAAAATGGACTCGAATGGCTCATATGATTCTAGATAATATGATTATTTGAAACGAAAAAATTGAAGAGCGACTTGATTAGTATAGATACAACTATAGCAAGAATCACAGAAACAGCGAAATTTTGAAAATTGAAGAAATGGCAGCATTTTGAAATTTAAATTCCAAATTCCACATTTCCTCGTGCTTCTCGTCCTTTGGGTGGTAAACAAAAATATAGAAGAACATCAGATTTCAAAATCCATGGTTCACTCGATGAAGGTACGTCCGGTGAAGATGTCCTTCAAATTTCAAGTCAATCGGTCAATTAAAACGCGAGGTATTCCGCCAGTCAGTTCAAAGAATATGTTTTCCAGAAAAACGCATTTGAAATTTTTAGTACCTATTGTACAGTGGTTGTACGCCATACTTTAAACATCTATCGCTTTGCTAATTTTAAGAATTCACGCAAATCCTTTGAGAAAATTTAGAAAAAGAAATTTGATTCTTTAACTCTAGAATTATCAACCCAGTCAAAATGACTGGTCCCAGAATTTTCCTTTTTGCAATCACCGAACACATACACCTTGTCGCGTCGCGTCGCGATCGAAATTCTCGTATTTTCGATAGGTTGTAAGGCCGTCTCGCGACTACGACACGTGTTGCCCGCCAAATTAATATTGGGCAACTGTTTAAGTTGCACGAGCAGAAAAGAGTCGTGTCTACGACGTTCGACGTTTCGAAGAGAACCGTGACGTGTTGTTGATTTGAAGAGAACTGGTTCAAGAGAACCGATGTCTCTGATGTTTCGTATGGAACTGGGTTAGAGAGAACCCGTGTCTCTCAGGGCTCGTACGGAAGTGAGCTCCTCGATCTTCCTAAGATCGGCCTTAGGAAAAATCGGGAGCTCGCCAAATACGATTGGCTGTTTTTGACCAAGGGCGTTCCCTTGGTTCGCGAATCCGTGACCTTGGAGTAAGGGAAGGTTCCCCCAAAAAACAACGATAGTGGAGGAAACCCTCTCCTCCAAGGTGGGGTACCTGGGGTCCACCCGCGCGCTGGTGACCCCATCGGTCGTTTGTTACCCCTAGCGAGGGCCTGAGGCTTCCAACGTGTGCGGACCACGTGGAGCCCTCAGGCCTTTGTCAGCCAAGTCTTAAGAGCCGTCGCCTAATTTCGTTAAATTAGGGATTTCCAGGATTCTCGTGTTCCGCGACACGAGAAGTCAAAGAAAAAAGGTAAAGCATTCAAACATGCTGAAGGCATGGAGCGGAAAATTCCGATGCCGAATTGTTCGACCCTAAGACCTGGCTGTTGGAACACCGTAACGGGTATTCCTTCTTCCACGACACACTGCTTTAAGAATAAAATTGGTATTAACTCGTATTAAGAGAGAACTGTAATCAGTACATTCACTCATATACATCGTTTGGCTGAAATTACTATAATCTGTGCACGTTATAGTTAGGTACTCATTAAAGATCGGTAGTTCCAGTGTTAAGTCGGATTTCAAGAATACTCCCTACGTGGAATGGTGACATTTTTGGGCCCACGTTCGATTGTTTGTTCAAATATGAAAGGAAGACTAATTTTAAACCATCGAACGTGGAATGGTGACATTTTTGGGCCCACGTTCGATTGTTTGTTCAAATATGAAAGGAAGACTACATACTCTTTTTACTCGTGTATGTAGGTATGTTAGTAAGCAGTGAATAATTTTGAATCGTAATCGAGAAATAAATACGATTGGATACAAGGCACGATTGATCTACTTGCATTGGTGGATTGGTATAGTAAACGTGTGTGGTATTGGTTATCATAGGTTGTAGTATGGCATGATGCGAAAGTACGTGATGTTTGTGTAGAAGGATCAACGTGGCAAGTTTGTATGAAATGATTATGTTAGCTGCTTTAGGCTATTGTTATAGAAACATGTTACATATGGGTGTAACGAATATAGCGTGGTCTCGGTATTTTTGTGTACTATATGGTAGAGAAAAGAAGGAAGGACAGAGGTGTGTTGGATTAATACAAAGCGAGAATTAACCCTTTACACTCGACAATTTTTTGGCTAAAGATGAGTAGGAGATCAAAGATTTTCTGCTATAAAGCTGACGATATTTTTTTCAGCGGTAAATAAGAAATTGTATAATAATTAACATGTAGAACTATTTGATTTTCATACCCTGCACATCAAATTACATTATCTTAAATTTGTCAAATTTTGGGTAATCAGTCAAATTTTAATTATATATAGCATTAGATATAGGAAGTATTGAGTAAAGATATATACTAGTCATCCTAATTTTTAGGTAATCAGTTAAATTTTAATTATATATAACATTCGATATTATTGTATTATAACGAAGTAATCACTTTGGAGTTGTCACTCGAGTGTGAATATGAAGATACTCGAGCACCAATGTCCATTTATCAGAAAGCAATATACTCTTTCTCTCTTGCACAGTCATCCACCACGTCAAAAGAGACCCAATTACATTTAATTGGCAATTACTAGTTATTATTTTCTATATTTAGAAAATCTTCTAATTTAGATATAGTAACATTAAATTTCCAAAGAACCACTTTTAAATCTGAAAACTTCTGTATACTTGCATATCTATATCAGCGAATGTATTTCTCCGTTTCTACAATTATTCTAAATATTATCAACAATTACATCCTTTCTATACATAGAAAATCATCTCCTTTAGATACAATAACATTAAACTTCCAAAGAAATCTTAAAACCTCTTAAATTAAATCTGAAAACCTCTATGTACTTGCATATCAGCGAATGTGTTTCTCTCTTAAAACGTGTTTTCAATGAAATTTCAGATGATGATACTGATTTTGTTTTAGTTTACATTTTCTACAATTATTCTAAATATTGTCAACAATTACATCTTTCGGATCACTTCTTCCTATGTATCGTTGCAACGTATGAAATTAACACGCGAAGTTATCGAAAAGCGATCTTTTATTCGCCAATTAGAAAGTCCTTGACCTATTAGCAAATTAGGGAACACAAAATCTCCATTGACAGACAAAAATTCAAATTCAATTTCAAATTCGACGAATGAGCAAACGTCTGTCGAACTTGGCAGTTTGACCATGTGTTTAAGTCGTATTTCCAGCATATTAGAGATCGATCGTAAACGTTGATGGAATACCACAATGTGTCAGTCGACTACCTACTCTTTGACCGATGAATTACGCGAATGGTATGCGGATGGAAAGGATGTTATCGCGATAAAGCGTTTCGCAGGCGATAACTTCTGGCTCGATGGTTCGTGAATAGCGCGGCCACGATGCGTATCTTAAGAACAATGGCCTAATATATCTGGTTACGTTTGCGTAAACACTTTTCTGCGTTTCCGGAGGGTACTTAGTATGCTCGATATCGCCGCGGCGCAGACGCAACACGATAAATTGCGTTTTATAGCCACTGTGTACGTCAAGATTGCTACGCCGGTGTACCGATACGCGAAAAATGTTTGTTAAATAGATTCTTGTGTTCCGTGTAATGCCCCTTCACGCTGGACAACCGTCGTGGCTATCCGCGCATGCGCGGACACTTTCTGCCGCCATTTTCTCCTTGCGGTTGCTCCGCCATTACGCTTCTCCGTTGAATTGAGGTTATATTCGTATTTTCGCGTGATTAACTTTTTCAAATTTCGTACTGAAGCGATGGATCATTTATTGTACTGTTACTGTTATTGTTAGTTATTGGATATTAATTTTCTGGGTAGTTAATTTTGTTGTTTAATTAACCCTTTGAGCGTTGAGCTGTTCGACGTTAAGCGTGCGCTGTGGGACCCCCCACTTCTTACGACGGAGCACGTTTCGGCAATATTCTAAACTAATTGTAAATTATTTCAAAATTATTATTTTATAAAACTATACAGCGTTCATAGCCTAGATTGAATGATTATGTGAGAACGCATATAATGCATTCATAGCCCAAATGGAATGGTTGTGCGAGAACCCATATATGGGTTCATAGCGCTCAAAGGGTTAATGTCTGGTGCTAAGGTTGATGATGTATCTTGTTATGCTCAAATCTTTTTTTCGTGCGTATGTAAGAATTTTGTGGAGAATTTATTCGAATCTTTGCATTTTCGATGTTTTAATTCGTTATTGAATTATAGAATTATTCGTTGTGTTAGTATTAGACATTATACGTGTGATAATTGATTTGGCAGAAGTTGGAAGCTACTCGTGTATGTACATATGTAATTAATTTGATATTTAGTGACTGATACTTGTCTAGTTTTCAGATCTTTTTTCAAAATTAATAGCAATATTTTACAATTTTTGTTCAATTCCTCCGTATACCAATAGATAAGTTAAATTATTGAAAGATTGTTTTCATATTAAATATTTAGATATATTTTTATCAATAATTCCATGGTTGCATATAAATTTTTATTCTGACATAAGAATTATTTAAAATACTATAGTATTTTCGAATTAGTTAATTTCCCAATTTTAATTTAAATTAGTTAATATAATTAACCAAAATAGTTAATTTTCAAATTGGGATTTGAAATATTTCAAATTTAATAATCTGTTTCTCTTGTTTTATATGAATTGATACGACACGTTATGACACTATTACGTTTGCCACAGATGAGAGTCCGAGACTAGTTGCTAGAAAATTATATCTAACCATCATTTCTGTATGTACAGTTTCTGACTTCGCACCAATTATTCCAACATCCAAGGCATGAAATTGCCAGGATAGATTTATTTACGAGATCCATTCTGAAATGTTGACTGCGAGACGTTTATTATAAAACACCGACTATTTATCTTTCTCTCTTTCTCTTCTCTTGCAATACTATAAAATTGCTTCATTTTTTTCATCAATAAATTGAATTTGGTGTTTACATCAAAGAACGATGTTATTCAAAACTCACACGTTATTCAAGAAGTTATTTCTTTCCCCTTTTATCCATCAACTGTCTGCAGTTCTCTAAATACATTTGATCTATTTTCTCGATATTTCTAAATCCATCAATGTCATTAATTTTCTCCTATGTCCATGTCTAGTACAATCTAAATTTGACAAGTGATAGAGACCGAATATTTTTTCCTTGGCAAATTTGAGAATCGAAGAATTTCATTGACCTTATTGTCATGAAATTATCGATAAAATAAATCTGTCATGATCCCTATGATAGAAACACCTGTTATTGTATAGAATTTTGATGATTAGTGTCTTCTCTCTATTCAAAAAATTAATTCAGCTTCGTTTTAGAGCCTTAACACGTTGAGTGCTACGTCAGTCTCTAGGGACTGACAGTGAACTTTCCGTTCAGGCGGCGTCAGTCCCTAGGGACTGACAGTAGACTTTTCGTTTGGACGGTGTGGATTCTAGGGACTGATAGCGAATTTTTCGTTTGATCATCATCGGTGCGTAAGACTGGCATTGTCAGGGGTTAAATTATCAATGACAATTAATATATTGTAAAAATTTAATTCCCTCTGCTAAAGTATATCTTTACACTTCCGTGGCTTTTTTGACTGATCGTTTCTTGGTGATCGCCTTTTTGCCTTTCTGGCATTCCCCACCCCATTATCTTCTGTTTATAATTTGTATATTTGTGCATAGGCTACCATTCTCACAGTCCAAACGACAAAGTGAAACAAAGTAATCTTCTGCTCATACTCTTCAGTATACTTGAGCGCTCGGCATCAAGTGCTCACTAGCCGCCGTCTGAGCGGAAAGTATAGCAAAATCGGCGCCGCACTCAACCCTGATAAAAGATATGTTAAACGAGAAACGTTCATATAATAATATACCCACGAATTGAAAAAGAAGCAACAAACACCTAATACCAAAAGTGTACAAACAGGGTTAACATGAAATAAATTGTAATTAAAAAAAGGAAAATGAAAGTACAAATTAATTCAATTATTTCAATAAATTCACCCTAACCGATGTTTCCCGAATTAATTCTAAACCGAATAGAAGCGAAACGTTAAATCTTAGATCGTGCATCGTAATTCTGACTCTTTCGACACTTTCCACATTGCTGAAAGCTCTTGCGTATACAATTTCTAGCCCTTGTTAGAAACTGGGTGAAATACGACATCATGTTTCATACGCGGCGAGGAGATCACATGCTACCCATAGAAGCAAAGTCTTCCAGTGACATGCATCGAGAGGGGTAAGTTTTGAGCAGTTGTGCAAAGAGTCGAGTCAGATAAAGGGGTGGGTCCTGCGATTTTTCTGGATACGAAATGACAAACGAAGGGTGGAAATAAACTTTGCTGAAATTACCAAAATTAAAATTTAAAAATAATTATTCGTTTACCAAAATTTCGTTTATTATCGAGATATCTCGATACCTACATATTTTATACGTTATGTCACCCTATGTGACTGCAGTATATTTGGTTTAATATTTAAAGCTTCTATTCACTTTTTGAATAATAAATTCCTAAATGGAAAGGAATCTTGGAGTAATTCGTTGCGATCTGCAGATCTTATAGAGATTGGTATTATTCGAATTTACTTATTTATAGCAAATTGGTAAATTTGGCCATTTCTGAGTTAGATAGAAGGTAAATCTTATTACGAGTTTTATTTTTACTATTTTCTAATTTGGAGCTCCTTGGGTTGAATCTTTGGATTAATAATCGGTTTAGATTGTGAAAGTGTTCGAATATAGCAGATAGGTAAGATCAAAGAAGAATAGAATTCCATTTTAAGCCTCGTAATTAGCCTCACGTTTGGTCTTTTTCATTTTCAATCTTCAAACAACAAATTCCTCGAAAGAGAGAAAATCTTAAAGAATTTCGTTGTGATCTGCAGACCCTATAGAGATTGATATTATTCGAATTCATTTGTTTATAACAAATTGGTAAATTTCACTTTTCGAATAATAAATTCTCAAATGGAAAGGAATCTTGGAGTGATTCGTTGCGATCTGCAGATTCTATAGGGATTGGCATTATTCGAATTCACATATTTATAACAAATTGGTAAATTTGGTCATTTTCTAATTAAATAGAAGGTAATTCTTCCTACGAGCTTTATTTTTACTATTTTCTAATTTGGAGCTTCTTGGGTTAATCCTTTGGATTAATAATCGGTTTAGATCGAGAAAGTGTTCGAATATAGCAGATAGGTAAGATCAAAGAAGAACAGAATTCCATTTCAAGCCTCGCAATTAGGCTCACTTTTAGTTATTCTTCAAACAACAAATTCCTCAAAAGAGAGAAAATCTTAAAGAATTTCGTTGCGATCTGCAGATCCTATAGAGATTGACATTGTTCGAATTCATTTGTTTATCACAAATTGGTAAATTTGTTCATTTCTAAATTAAATAGAAGGTAACACTTATTACAAGTTTTATTTTAACTATTTTCTAATTTGGAGCTTCTTAGGTTAATTCTTTGGATTTTCTAAGTAAATCCGTTTACATTGAGGAGGTATTCTAGAGAAAGAACAGAATTCCTGTCGGCCACCCAACTTCGTTATCCAAAAACAACAACTGGCTATCAAGTACCTGAAATCCGCTATTCAAGATCGAATGCATATACTCACGCTGCAGAGATACTGGTGAAAAATGCACAGTGTGCTCTTAAGAAGTCTGTACCCGACGTTCAGCTAGAACGAGAAACACCTAATTGTTGAAGCATACAGGGATATTCACGGAAGACAGATATTAGGATAATATCGTATCCCAGACTGAAGTTCAGCTGTCCACTGAACTTTGCACCTCATACACTGGATTCAGCAGGCCACGGGGGTAATTAAGGTATACGGTAGATATAAATCACAGAGGAAAAGGGTAGTAAGGTCCCGCAGACCGTTTATTAATTTGTAATTGCGAGAGCTCTGCGTGTAGCTTTCCGAAAATTACAGGTCTGTCGGGACTCATTGCTACCACGAAGATTTAGTACTAACTAGATAGCTTCTTCCGGTCTCCGCTGCCTGCATGTACCCTGCCCGGCCCGGGTTAATATCAACACAACAGGCTGATCCGTTGATGCTTTCGCACGCCATGTTGTAAGAACCTTTGTGCTACCTGTCGATCCCGTTCCCATGTCGTTATCGTGCCGTGCTACATCATCGGAGCCGATTAACCGGAGCACTCGAACGTGACGACTTTTATGTTTCCTGATCGCTACACTTACCATGGGGTGGAGCAATGAACAAGCTCGGAGTTATTATGCAAGATGGCCCGTCGTGACTAGATACGATACGGACAACTGGCCAGGTTCTCTTTCGACTATCCGGAACTACTGCAATTTCAATAAATCAAAAGTCCAAGCGTTTAATATAGCAATCTCGCATACCATCGGGCGAAAGCTTTGGGCTACGCGAGCTCAGGTGACTTTCCTTGCATTTGTCCTTTTTCCTTTTCGCAGCTGGCCATTCGAGACGCTGACTATGTTTGGTCTGAGAGGAAGGTTGCCTTGCGAGCAACGTGTAAATGAATATGTAAATGAACGGGGAATAATTTGTTAAGCGCAGTGTTCGATGTGACGGCATTACTCGATGGGATAACGATACCAGGCTATGGCTCACTTTCGTTTTAGCACAGGACTCGTGTGTTTGTATCGACTGTCTCTTTTTCTTTGGCTGTTAGTTCTTTTAGATAGTTTGGATAAAGTAGGTAGGCATTCCTAGGACGCGAAGGTATTGGAATACTTACATTTGGTATGTTCAATGATTGAAATATCTAGGTTGAGTTGAAACGTTTAAAACGATGTGGTTGGTATAGTAAGAAGGAAATTGTATGGTTATATTGGTAAAAGTAGAAAATAATTTAATAACGTACGTATACGATGATGGAAGGTGTTTATTGTAGTTGCGGGTCGCGGTGGCGCTAGTGAGTTAAATGAAAGAGCGTCTTAAGGCTATCATATGTAACAAAGAATGAAACAATATTATATTAGAACTTCTTAATTTTTAATTAACCCCTTGACTATTGTGGGCGTCTATAGGTGCTTAGAAATTTTGCGTTTGTGACACGGAGGACGCCTATAGACGCTTAGAAATGTTGCGTTTGTGACACGAAGAACGCCCATAGGCGCTTAGAAATTTTGTGTTTGTGATACGGGGGGCGCCCATAGACGCTTAAAAATTTTGCGTTTGTGACACGGGGAATGCCCTTACGCGCTTAGAAATTTTTCGTTTGTGGCACGGAAGGGGCCTATAGCCGCTTAGAAATTTTGCGTTCGTGTCACGGGAAGCGCCCATAGACGTTTAGAAATTTTGCGTTTGTGACACGGGGATCACCCACAGGCGCTTAGAAATTTTGCGTTTGTGACACGGAGAACGTCCATAAGCGCTTAGAAATTTTGCGTTTGTGACACGGGGAGCACCCATAGGCGCTTAGAAATTTTGCGTTTGTGACAGGGGGAGCGTGTATAGACGCTTAGAAATGCGGCGTTTGTAACACGAAAGTTGCCTATGGACGCTCGGCGTAGTTTGGCTTTCTGACACGGAGGGCGCTTGTTTTCGCAAAAATGGCGCACATCGTATCTCAATTCCTATCAAGGGGGAGCGTGTATAGACGCTTAGAAATGCGGCGTTTGTAACACGAAAGTTGCCTATGGGCGCTCGGCGTAGTTTAGCTTTCTGACACGGAGGGCGCTTGTTTTCGCAAAAATGGCGCACATCGTATCTCAATTCCTATCGTATGATACGGCCACTGCGTGTCAAAGTCTGCCGTAATCAAGGGGTTAATGGTGTTTTCGAATATTTTTGTTGTCCACCAGTGGCGTACGATCATAATAAAGACAAACGTTCATATTTTCACTTTTAAGATATCGTGGTTTAAAATTTAGAACACCAACTCTTATTTCAGTATAATATATAAAAATATTTTCTAAATACTCTATCTTTTCCCAAACGTAATTTTATTTAATTAAATATCAAGAAACAGATAACAAATTTTGTGTTTGAAGACGAGTTATATATAACGATATTTAGTGTCAAAATTTCAGTAACCCGAAATATTTTAGGTTTGCAGTATGAAGTTATGTTTTAATAATTTATCATATGGTATATATTATTTACAAATATTTAACTAACATTTAAGAGACTGGAATTAATATTCCTTCAATGAGTTAAGATTCATATTTAACTTCATGTTCTTATTTAAATTTAATTGGATTTTATAAAAGAGTAATACAGTTAAATATTAAATATTTACTTCACTCGAATTGTTTATAAACAATTTACTTTTGCAGAATTTAGGGAAAATAATGTCATTAAATTTATAGAAAGTGTATGTGTGTATACAGTGAAGAGTAAACAAGGACATACTTTCATTATTTTTCTTCTATCGTGTATAATCATTTGGCAGAACCACGAACCGAAATGAGGCTCTGAAACGAGGTCAAGACAAGAGAATGTCATTAGATGAGTCGAGTATCTTCCATACTAATGATCGTACAACTATGCGATACCATGCAATTTCAATCCAGCACGACACAAGCAATCGTGTATCGATTTCTCCCGGTGATCGAAACGTTTCGCAGAATTTCAATTTGCTGATTGAAATAGATGAGCTACATACCATCGATGCCTTCTTCAATTTATTAAGCATTCTTCGTTTTAATGGCTATCTGATCACAATAGCTGCGATGAACGTTAAGCGAAAAATATTCCATGAATAAAAATCAATATAATTATACTGTGGTAATAAATAAAGAGTGCTAAATAAATAATAATATAACAAAAAAATTGAATGATATAATAATAAATAAAAATTGTGAAAAAATGTTTGAAAATATCGTGTATATATATTATATGTATTTATGTATTAATTTCTTGCACTCGGCTATTTCTTCGTTACAGAAAAATAGTAATTCGATGACTTTCTGCCATAAGGTTGACGATATTTTTAAAACGGATATTTTTTATTTTTTTTTTATTTTTTAATATTTAAAAAATAATTTAAAATATTTCTAAAAATAAGAAATCGTATGCAAATTAAGACATTGAATTATTTTACTGTGACATTCCACCATTCCATCGTTGGGTGATTTTAAATTTAACATATTAATTAACATTGATCTTTAGAATTTGATTAAATGGCGACTGAGAAAGGATTAAAATTTTATAATTTATTATTTTATTATTAATTTGCTTTTAGAAATAAATTTTTCCAATTTTACTTTGCTTTTAACATTGATGTCTAATTTTTTATTTATTTTTTTTTTACCGATACTCAAAGAAGATAGCTTTTCAATATTTTTAACATTTTTTTCTGTCAACAAGTAACAAACAAGGTTCGTCTCCAATCAATTTTAACGAAGACTTTTTGTGTATTCTTACACACGTTTGCTTGTAGTAGTAATGTGGGAGTATCGATATCAATATCTGTTTGAAATTCAAGTTCTTTCATTAAGTGAAAAGAGGATTACTTTGTATCTGCGTAACGAATGAGATATTTGTGTCGAATGCGAGGTGCAGAAGTCTCCCCGTAAGTGAAGCAGAGAAACGATTGATTCTGGAAATGTGATAATTTATGCAACAGCGACATCTGTGAACAGCTCCTTTCTTTTCGCGTGTGTGCATAAAATATGCTTTCATCAATCTCCCCAAAAATTGCTATATTTAAGTTTTGTATTTTATTTTTTAATTTTTTTTTCTCTTTAATTTAAATTCCTATATTTGCATTTTAATTTTTTAATTTTTTTTCTTCAATTTGGATTCATCTATTTGCATTTTAATTTCTTAATTTTTTATAATTTTAATAATAAAATGTTTTAATTGTTCACCCATATATTAATTACTGGGTGAATGTTAATTAACAGTATTGATTACTGGAATCTTGGATGGGCATTATTAGACTTTGTCATTAAGTTTGACAAAGTGATACTGAGCTTTTTGCACAGTAAAAAGGAAATAAGAAGCTCTTTGAACGAAGAGTCTATTTGTTAAAATTACCTTTTCAGTTATACAATGGCAAAATATTCTTTTATTTGTAAAATTGCAATATTCTTGGAAGCTTATGAATATTCGATAAATCAAGATTGCATAAATTATTGCATAAACGTCAAAATGTAGTACATAAAATTACTGTTTTTAAAGATATTCGAGAAAATAGATATTTCACACTAAAAATCCTCAGAACTGAAATTTGATTTAATTCCGACTCACCCATGAATTTTCGAATTCAGTTTTCTCAAGAACGAAGCTTCAAATGAAAAAATGTCGTTTTTCCTTTTCGACTTATTTTTAGGTGTAGAATCATATCCTGCCCACTTGTAGCTTCAGTTATCGAACACCCTGTATATAAATTTCAATTTCCTTGCTTTTTACTTTGAAAAATATTAATATAATCATATTAATAAATATTAATAAATAATATTAATAAATGTTGTTATAATAACTTCTACTTATAATTTACATCAGTATACGTTTACGTATATATATAATTTACATCATAGTATACATATAGTAATTTTTAACGATGGTAACGTTATTCCTATTTTAAAAATGTAACAGAAAATATAACTTGCATTGTATTTTAATATAAGATAGTTTGTATTTTTATACAAAATCAATTTCATATGAAAATTATTGTTTCCTTTATCGTTCTTTGTTATTTCCCATGTACGTCTCGTTGACTATTATTATTTTATATTACTACGCTGTTATTTGGAGCATAACCAAGGACATTTAGCTATCCTAGCATGAGTTGGTCTTTAGACTCTCTATCTCGACCCTAAGATTTAAGGCTTTCGTGAACGTCGTAAACATTACCACGAGCACTATTATTTTTGGAATAGACTGTGAGTTTATGTCGACATCTCTAACTATGGCTGTTTCACCAGGAACAGAGACTGATGCTCATTGTTTGCGAAATGTCCTCATAAAATCGGCATAAAGCACGTGCCTATTTCATGTATCAGTCTTACTGGTAATGGCGTTAAGGATTACGTACGAGTCTAATGGTTCTTTCTTCCTCAATTAATATTATGGCTGCTTACATAACGAGTCCATTTGTTAGGAAAATGTTCGTTACGCGTGAATAGACTGTGGATATTTGTGTGCTTAATGTATGGGAAGTATGTATGCATATATATGCTTGGAAAATATTGGAAAAATTCTGACAACAAGATATTCTGGAGAATATTAAATGCAGGTATCTGTTTTATTCAATTGAAAATGGAAACTTTAGTTTCAAAAATTAATAAAAGTATACGATTTTCTTCTTATACCTTGGAGAAATACATTTATTAAAACAATTAATAATTAACCAAAATTATTATGTATTGATAGTACATAATATTTTCTTTATATATTTATAGTATTTTTATTAAATATTGCGACAAAATATTCTAGGAAATATTAATTACAGGTATCTGTTTTATTAAATTGCAAATGGAAATTAACAATTAATAATTAACCAAAATTATTATATGTCGATAGTATATAATATTTTCTTTATATATTTACAGTATTTTTTAGTTAATTCTAATATTAAGCTAAAATTCGATAATTAATATTTAACTTCGATAGAGGTATATATCTTATCAGTTATTAATCATTTTTTAATCAGTCTTTTATGTACCGTAACTGATGCTGCAATACACCTGAAAGTGGATTTTAATTTAATTTTGATTTTAAGCACAGCTATCCTAATAGAACTACCTATCTGAGACGTGTACTTAGGCGATATTAATTAAAATAATATAGTAAAAGTATATAGATAGTTATAATTGCATTTTTCCCTTAATATTTTAATAAAAGTCGGGATTTATTCCTCCGAAACCAGTCGTTTCACACACTTTCACACTTTCAATAACTGTAAAAATAAAAATTCTCCCATTTTATAAACACCCCCTTTCGAATTGAACTGATTATTTGGAATTAAATGAAAATTTACCTTTCACATACTATAATAATTTGTTCAATATTTTCTTTCGTTATATTTATTCCATTAAATCGTTTATTTTGAAAGGAAATACCGAAAGTCCACTATTGCACTCTTTCTCTGTAGCACAATATCAAATGACACTCGAAACGTGCATGGAAATTGTAAACAGAAGAACTGTTGGTGATGTCATTCAGAGTTTGATAAATGATTCTTCCATTCGATTGGCTTTGGACATAGAATATCCAGAAAGTACATCATTCCTATCACACTCTTGAGGACTTATTGTTTTTCCCTGCAATGGATATATTTAGTCTATGGCTAGCTCAACTCGATACACAAATAGTTCGTTTAATAGTTTGGTTTAAATTTATAAACAACTTCTTATATCAATTTTCATAGACAAATCTGCAATCAAAGAAAATTTTGAGTAGATATAAGAATAATATAAATTTTGTAAATTATTTCGTGTATTAATTTGTTTATATAAATGTTGAATGGTGAATTCGACAACACAGCAATAACATACAACGTTTTATTAGAGAAACAATGTGTATTTATTGAATGTACGTTTTAAACTGTAAAGCTATGTATCGAAGAGGTGCAGAGTAAAAGCAACAGCATGAAAAGACTATACATAACGTTAAACGCTGTCCGGCAGGTGACAGCAATAGACACAAACACAGTACGAATCATCGGGATAATATAGAAACCTTCAACGTTAAATTTATAGTGAAAGAATTTTCATCCAAACGACTTTTCTTTCTCTAAAAGAAAAATTTATGAACTTCGTGATAATAAATAAATGCATAAGATAATAAAAAAAACCTTTTAATTATTTCGTGTATTAATTTTTGTATATAAATCTATAATCAAAGAATTTTTCTTCCTCAAAATAAAAAGAAATTTATGATCCTCGATTACCGTGATCTAAATTTATAAATAATTTCTCGTATCAATTCTCATGGACAAATCTATAATCATAGAAACTCTTAAATGAATAAAATAATACAAAACTTTTTATTTATTTCATATTAATTTTAGTATACAAATCTATAATCAAAAAATTTTCATCAAAACATTTCCTCCCCTAAGAAGAAAATGGTGAGTCTCGATAATCATGATATATAAAATAATACAAAAATAAATAAAAATAAGTAAAATAGTACGAAACCTTTTAATTATTTCGTGTATTAATTTTTGTATATAAATCTGTAATCAAAGAATTTTCATTCAAAGAACTTTCCTTTCTGTAAACAAAATTTCTGAAAAAATGCATGAACTTCCATTACGGTGATTTAAATTTATAAATAATTTCTTGTTATCAATTGTCATACACAAATCTATAATCATAGAAACTCTTAAATGAATAAGATAATACAAAACCTTTCAATTACTTCGTGTATCAATTTTTGTATATAAATCTATAATCAAAGAATTTTCATCTAAACATTTCTTCCCCTAAAAAAAAATAATTGTGAATCTGGATCATCGTGATTTAAATTTATAAATAATTTGTTATATAAATTTTCATAGACAAATCTGTAATCAAAGAAAATCTTAAATAAATAAAATAATATAAAATTTTGAAATTACTTCTTGTATTAATCTTCGTATGTAAATTTATAGTCAAAGAATTTTCGTTTAAGGAACTTTCTTTTCTGTAAACAAAATTTCTGAAAAAATGTATGAACCTCCATTACGGTGATTTAAATTTATAAATAATTTCTTGTTATCAATTGTCATACACAAATCTATAATCATAGAAACTCTTGAATGAATGAGATAATACAAAACCTTTTAATTACTTCGTGTATCAATTTTTGTATATAAATCTATAATCAAAGAATTTTCATCTAAACATTTCTTCCCCTAAAAAAAAATAATTGTGAATCTGGATCATCGTGATTTAAATTTATAAATAATTTGTTATATAAATTTTCATAGACAAATCTGTAATCAAAGAAAATCTTAAATAAATAAAATAATATAAAATTTTGAAATTACTTCGTGTATATGTATAATGTAATATGTAAATTTATAGTCAAAGAATTTTCGTTTAGAGGACCTTTCTCTCCCTCCCTTCCTAAAAAAACAAAATGTATAAAGCTCGATCATCGTGATTTAAATTCACAAATATCTTCTAGTATTAATTTTTATAGACGTTTCGAGAATCAAAGAAAGTCTTGCAAACGTTGCTTCCTTGAGAAAAGAAACTTTATGGAACCCGATTGATCATCCGGTGCAGGTTAATCACCCCCGCACTTTGATCAACGCGTACAGTAGCAGCGGCAGTTGTTTGAATACCCTAGTGGTAGCCGATAATGCAATGAAATCTAGAAATTTAATTAAGCACCAGCATAATTTCTCGTTAGATGGGAACGTTAACAACGTTCTCGACTACGTTTTCGCCCTTTCATTATTCACCGTCGTATCAGCGGCGACGCCTCGATGAAAATGTCACCGACCTCTTCACCCTTCGCTTACCACGCCTCTGCCTCATCTCCTCTCCTCCTCGTCGCCTCACCTTCGGCTTTTACTATTCGCATCCTTAATTTCTTTACGAGCACTCTTTTCCCGTTTTATATCGCGATAACCGCAGGTCACTCGTTTTAACGATCTCAAGGACTTGATTATCGATTAAGATGGTCCTACCCGCCGTGCCTTTCTTCCTCCTGCTCTTTACTGCATCACGCCTATTCCCTTTTTTAATCACGCACCCCCTGACCCTTGCCACTCGCGTTTCGCATTCCAACGCGATTGCTCCGTGGATTAACGAGAACGAGTGTATATTTGTTAGGATGATTGCGAGGTTTAGCGGTTGCAAGAGTGTAGATGTTGGTTTGACGACTGCGGTAGTCTGTGTATTTCGACCATGTGTAATTTGGGTTTCAGGTGACGAGATAAATTGTCGTAGCTTTTCGCCAGGATAGATGATTTTCCAAGTGATTTCGCGACACTTGGTTCCAGGCTTCGATGGTCTCGTTATTAGCTTTGTTTTTACAGATTTTGCGACATTTTGTGTTTTATATACTGTTTTGGTCATTTGAATTGTAATATTGTTGATACATGGTTTGTTATCGGGCATTGTATTGTCATTTCTATGGATTTATTTGTCGTTCTTACAGTTTCTAATGGTAGGTTGTTATATTGTTATTACGAGTTTTGTTAAAAATATTTTCACTATTATTGCTGTATAATTAGAATTCTTGTTTTTAGTTTATTGTTTTGTTATTATTACAATTTTTAGTGATAAGTTTATTATTACTACAATATTTAATTATAGATTAATGCATTGACATACAATTTTTAATTATAGATTATTGCATTGCCATTGCAATCTTTATTGACAGACTATTACATTTTACGTAGATTAGTATGATATTATTACAGTCTTTATTAATAAAATTTTTGTCGTTATTGTTATAGTATTACAATTACTATTAATGAATTATTTTTGTTACTACTGTGCATAACAATTATGCAGAACTGTTATTACTATAATATAGTATTAATTATTGAGGTTCTTATATTGTTATTACGAGTTTTGTTAAAAATATTTTCACTATTATTGCTGTATAATTAGAATTCTTGTTTTTAGTTTATTGTTTTGTTATTATTACAATTTTTAGTGATAAGTTTATTATTACTACAATATTTAATTATAGATTAATGCATTGACATACAATTTTTAATTATAGATTATTGCATTGCCATTGCAATCTTTATTGATAGACTATTACATTTTACGTAGGTTAGTATGGTATTATTACAGTCTTTATTAATACGATTTTTATCGTTATAGTATTACAATTACTATTAATGAATTATTTTTGTTACTACTGTGCATAACAATTATGCAGAACTGTTATTACTATAATATAGTATTAATTATTGAGGTTCTTATATTGTTATTACGAGTTTTGTTAAAAATATTTTCACTATTATTGCTGTATAATTAGAATTCTTGTTTTTAGTTTATTATTTTGTTATTATTACAATTTCTAGTGATAAGTTGTATTTTTACTACAATATTTAATTGTAGATTAATGCATTGACATACAATTTTTAATTATAGATTATTGCATTGCCATTGCAATCTTTATTGATAGACTTACATTTTACGTAGACTAGTATGATATTATTACAGTCTTTATTAATAAAATTTTTGTCGTTATTGTTATAGTATTACAATTACTATTAACGAATTATTTTTGTTACTACTGTGCATAACAATTATGCAGAACTGTTATTACTATAATATAGTATTAATTATTGAGGTTCTTATATTGTTATTACGAGTTCTGTTAAAAATATTTTCACTATTATTGCTGTATAATTAGAATTCTTGTTTTTAGTTTATTATTTTGTTATTATTACAATTTCTAGTGATAAGTTGTATTTTTACTACAATATTTAATTGTAGATTAATGCATTGACATACAATTTTTAATTATAGATTATTGCATTGCCATTGCAATCTTTATTGATAGACTTACATTTTACGTAGACTAGTATGATATTATTACAGTCTTTATTAATACGATTTTGATCGTTATAGTATTACAATTACTATTAACGAATTATTTTTGTTACTACTGTGCATAACAGCTATGCAAAATTGTTATTACTATAATATAGTATTAATTATGGATATTATTACTATAATTATTTACTCTTGAAATTTTTCATGAAATTGCAATTATTATTAACACTACGTGTTGCACCGCGTGAATGTAAGTGAGCTCCACGCGGAGGGGGCAGCGTTGGTATACTTGTGTTGCCCCTTTTCTCAGTGTGCCGAATCTTTACGAGACACTGAGCACTTAGGTGTTGTAATAAAGCGCACTTTGTCTCGGTTGTATTTACACTTTATTACACGATTATGATTCGTTTATGTGTGATTGGTATATGTGCTGTATCGTCTCCACCTCTGTCGTTTTTCGTCTTGTCTTCCGTCTTCCGTTTTCTGTCTTCTCGTTTTCTCCCAACTACAGTCTTACGTCTTCGACTCCTCGATACCGTCATACGTTTTCGAGTTCTCGTTCACGTCTGATGTGTCTTGTCTGAACTCCAAAACCGTCTGATGTTTCTCTGTGTGAATTTTCGCTAACGTCATCTGATGTGTTCTGTTTGATTTCTCCAAACCGTCTTATGTCCTCGACTTCTCACGATCGTCTGATGTCTTGTTTTATAATTTGTTGGTCCTCAAGAAGGACGACGAGACGCGCCTTCCAAGTATTATTGCCGTTTTTTAATTATACCTATTTCTAAGTACACCTGTCAAATTGACAGGTAAAGGAAACCACGTGCCTCATCTTTTAACGATTAGTTTAATTTAAAAACAATTATATATTATATTAATAGTCTTAATATAAGTTAATTAAATCTGTTACCATCGTATAATTGGAGCAATCCTTCCGTCAAATTGACGGGTTCCGTAAATCTAGTGTTAATAAATTGTCATTACTAGGTATATTTCTATAATTTATTTTATTTGTTATCAACATTTATAGAAAGTACGCACGTCATTTAATAAATCGAAATTCTACGCGATTGACAAGAAACCCCGTTTAAAAATCTCAGTAGTAGCAATCGATCACGGAAATGATCTTCAAAAACAAGTTGCAATTCCGTTACGACAAATTTCTGTCGACTCATTATTTCACAAAGGAAGTGGTACGCCAGAGATCGAAGAAAGCCAAAAAATTTAGAAGGTACTCGTTCTTGATCGCTATCGTTCAGTACCTTTCGCTAATGAGACGATGTCCATCGTTCAGCCATTTCAAGATCGACAAAATCATCGTTAGTTGTTACACGATGAGGCTGCAGAGAACTCCTCTGAGCTACCTTCGAAACATCGTCATCATTTCCTGGATGGTTTAGATTGGCATCACTGCTACAGGCAACGTGCCACTGGTTTCTTGCGGACTGTGCAGCTACAATTAACGCAGCCAACTGGCAACGACAAATTTCAAAAGATACATTAAAACCTTAGACACGCCAACATTATAGAGACAAGCATTTCGGTAGATATTCAGAACATGTCGTTCTGCCATGAGGTCCTGCAGGGACAGCACTACTTTTGATAACAGTCATTTCACACGTCGACTGTCACGATGGATTCGGTTAATCTGACTAAAAATGCCAAGTCACTAAATTCCATTAATAACGTGTAACGTTATTTCATAGACCTTGATCAGTGTTGGATATTTTTTGGCGATTTCTACACTCGTGGTTCTTGTTTTCTCAGAAGATAAACTCTTCTCTGCATTACAGTATAAGTCTAAGTACTTCTACGTACTTAGAATAGATATACTTCGGTGTCCAATATATTTTTTTGAATTACAAATTGTGCATTAAAATTTGTGAAAATAAGGCAAACGAAAGACTCTTAACCCGTTTGCTTTGATGTTCAGTTCATCGAAATACCGTCACTGAACGCAAGCACGTGCCAGAGTTATGCACAGTGTGCGTGCTTTCTGCTATATATACATTTTCCTAAGTCTTAAATAACAACTGTGTGAATAAAACAATCGTATACGCATCATTTGGATGCTGGACGTATGAGGTGTCCGTATCTAGGGGTCGTCGCGTGGACGCCGCCTATTTGCGACGTTCGTACTAAGAAATCATACAGTGGATGCCATCTATGAGCTGCGCTCGAAGCAAAAGGATTAACCCTTTCGGTACTACTGCCGCCCAATGGCGGCGGCCATGAAACAATCTTTGGATACTACCGTCGCCTATTGGCGGCATCTACGAAACATTCTCTAGGTACTACCGTCGCCTATTGACGGCATCCGCGAAACGTCACCGATGACTGTCACGGTCCGAATGAAAAGTTTAATGTCAATCACGCTCGAGATTTCTATGAATACCGCAAAACACGTTTTCGTGGCTTCCAGTGCAACCACTCTTGTGGAAAACTTCCTCGTACCACGAATGTATAACCGCGGTTAGCTCCTCTGTACCGAAAGTGTTAATACTTCGTACTCCAAAATATTTTCATATAATATTTTATCTAAGAAGTCTATTTCATTTTTACAACGTAGAGCATATTAATATCGGTTGTTCTATGTTTAAATCTTGGAAAAAGAAGAATTATTGATTTATATAATAATCTTCTTCCCTTTTATATTTGTTCGTCGGTAAAGATAGATCTAGGTACCAATTTTAGTATTATCAATGTTGTCATGATGACATCAGCAAAATACGACATAGACTTCTAGGACTAGGCTGAACGAGACTGTTCTATACGGAGCCAAATCAGGCTTCACTGAGCTAGACTGGACTAGAATGGGTCAGATTGCACTAGTCTCAGCCAGGCAAGACTAGACTGGATCAGACTGGGCTAGATTGGATTGGATTATGATGAACTGAACTGGTCTAAAATGAGCTGGGTTGGTGTAGACTGAGATGGACTGGACTAGTCTTTGCTAGATTGAGCTGATTTGATCTACTCTGAGCTTGATTGAGACAGATTCAACTGGTCTTGGTTAGTTTGAGCTAGATTAAATTACACTGTACCGAACTAGCAATCTACATATTAAAGGATTAGAATCTTTCTACGTTTCATTACAATTTTGGTTAACTAGAGTGCACTCGTTAGACCTGGGATCACATTTTTCATCCATATCACTCCATACCAGTCCACAACAGCGTACACTCGACCGATAAGAGGTCCAAACCTTCATAAGTGGATTTTCTTAAGGCAAAGGGCTCTTCGTGCACAGTTCTCACGAGTCTAAGCGTAGAAAATTCACTTATGCTCAGAGGTCACACGATTAGGACGCCAGATTATGGTACGATTTGACTACCTAATGCTGTACAGCTCTCCAAGTTGATCTTACATCGAGTATTTTGGAAACCAAATATCCAGAATTATAGAATCGGAATACGTAGAACCATCGAACTGGTAAAATCCGAATTTTTGAAGCAACGGAAGTGAAGTGAATATTTAGAACTATCGAACCGAATAGAATATTTAGAATCATCGAACTGGTAAGAATATTTAAAACTATCGGACTGAACTGAATTCAGAATTACCTTGAGCCCCTGGATAGCATGTGTCAATATACAAAAGTTGAACTCTTTGCATGGAAATAAACCTGTATATACTAAATGACGTTATATAGCTACGTATAGCTACATAACTCTCATATAACTCCTAAAACGAGCTAACAGTTGTCAGTATAATCTGCCACTTATTGATGAAACGTGAACTTCTTCTGATAGACGAGTGACATTAGCTCACGATGATAATTCAGGGTTGAAGAATGATACTATTTATGAACAAAAATACTAAAATTATTTTTAATACGTACATAACCTCGACACCAAGGACGTGGCCTAGTTACTAGACTATCGGAACACCTGTGTGCATGTAGCAGTATATATTTAACATTTTTCTTTTCTTCAATACGCATCACGTTAATCATACCAGCGCACGTGTCGCCATTGTTATACTGTTCCCTACCCAAATTCATTTTAATCCGCTGAAATAACTAGCAATACTAATCATAAGTAAAACTATGTACAGTAAACTGAATAAAAGTTGACTCCTGTCGTAATTTCTCGAATGAAATTGCAGCGTTTATTCAAAATGAGAACTATTCGTATACATTGTATAGCAACGAAATATATAGCTTATTATTAGCGAAGGATACAAATACACTTGTGCAGATATAAAAGAATGTATGTGTTCTTATGGGTTACAATAATGTAACTCATAACTGTGGGGATGTTTAGCTTTTAAGTTGGTATGAATGAGATGTGATGCGTGGTGACGAGTGAATATGGATGGATGGTAAAACTGGAAAACAAAAGAAGCGCGAAGAACAAACGAGTGTGTCCGATCATGTGGTGCGTGAATGTCCCTTTGCCGCGTGAGAATGTGCGATAAATAATAATCTAGAAATGTAGAGAGAATCCTTGTAATAATTAATATTATTACTAAATAGTTTGATAAGTGACACCGTCAAGTTTTCATTATCCGCCACAATAACTTCGTATTGTACCGTGTATAACCTTTTCTTCGTAGAACGCAGCGCGGTGTCAAAGATGGTACCATTACGATCATGCTGTCTTTAGCATTCGGTCTTTTGACGCAAATCTTTTGAAGAAAAAAAGAAAAAGGAAAAACTGACCATCGCAATAGAGTTTGCAATTCTTTGCGAAGAGAGTTAAGAGCAACGGTAGCACTCGTCTTAATTTTGGACTCAATTTTTGTGGTCGATGACTATAGTCATCCATCGTGTGTTGATGGCGTCTCGTGACCGGTGACTATAGTGACCTGTAGTAACGAAAGAGTTAACCACTTCGATATGGCGCCTACCGGCCATGAAACCTTGCCCACAGCTGGCGCTCATAGTGCGCACGACACATTGTGCTATGTATTAACGACGGGTCCGGTCCCAGGGACCGGCGCTAGACTTTCCATTCGGGCCCAGACTAGGACCAAAAGCTGCTAACTTTTGGTGTTAAATTCTTCGCCATCTTTGGACCTAACGTTTGAGAATTCCTGTTATAGCAATTGGCACAGTATCTCTGAGTTTTATGAACACTTTGCCCACCGCCAGTGGCCCACTTAACGGCTGATTTTGGGCCTTAACGGAACAGCAAGCAAATTGAACTGAGCTACTTAACGTGTTAAGTAGAGCCATGATGCAAATGGGTTAATCTTTGTTGCGATATAGAGTTTTATTTTACCTACGCTTTAATTTTTAGTCAGTTCCCTTTCTATTTCAACAGAGTCTGTTTCACTGTATGGATTACCTTAACCTATTTCGGCAATAGAATCATTTAACACATTGAGCACCGGTCCCGTGAAAACCTAGGTTTCTGAATCTGTCGCTTGAGCCTGGCCCCGTGATAATGCGGGTTTCTAAGTTTGTCACTTGACTCTCGCCCTCACGATGATGAGGATTCTTTTTTGCTTGTATGGATGTCTTACACGTCAATTTGCATACACTTGTCACGTTTACGACAATCTGCATTTGTTATACTCCGAAAATAAAACGTATACGATGGTTCGGAAACGATCAAAGCAAGAATCACTCTCAAGCAGTGTATTCCTTAGTTAGTACCTCTTTCGTAGGTTTACGCTTTTTGTTGAACAATATAATAAGTCTTATTATTCTGTAACTTTTACCCATATAATATGAGCGAAGTTTTTAACGAGTATATTGCTGACCCTCTATCAGATTATTCGATACATTCGGAAGATTCTGACATACAAGTCGAGGACAGTGATAGCGATTTGGGTCCAAGGAGAATATCAAGAGCTGTTCCATTACGATATTCGAGTGATTCAGATGATTCTAGTAATAGCGAAATGTCCACAGAATGACGAATATGCGATCAAAATATAGTATTTTAAGAAAATGTATAAGTTTTAAATATTTTCTTTAGCTACTCGTTGTTCGGAAACAAGCGAATGAGGCCGGTGCTCAGGCTTTAAATGTCTCATATGCCGCCGGCGCTCAATGTGTTAAAATCTGAATGGATTGATTTAAAGACCATCGTGCAACTGGTCCATTGTGTTACTTTCTGAACTTGCAAGTTAGAGGATAGATGTCTAGTTGCTCAGTAGACCAACTGGTCCAGGTACAAACAAGGACTTCAACTGAAGGCAACGGCACTTACTCAAACTTTGCTGAACTCAGCGCCATGGATTCTCTTGTGTGGTTTACCTTGATGTAAAAATCTACTTTTCAAGATACACTATAGTGCCTAAAACTTGGAATAACTCTGAAGAAGCTTGGTGTAGCATAACCTTAGAAAGTACTTAAGTTTCGTCGATGACTTGTAAAAATATTTTTGCTCTTATGTTAATCATAAATGTGTCCATTTTAAACATATTATATAGTTAATTGGTTCTTACTTATGTTATTAATTAATCAAATTCGTAGGACCACTTATGTAAAAGTATGGAATTTGTTATTTATTTTTGGTCCATCGTGTATGAGTACTAATAATATGGAACAGGAATACAGAACACACTGAAATGAAGTGTGGTATAGTCCATTACATGTTCGTCACTTATTAGCATTTTCCAGTGTACATATAGAATGCATAATTTATTCTGACGTTCTTGTTCGTTGTAATAATAGGTTTCATAAAGCAGGTTGATTGATAGTCCAATTTGTCGCAATAAATGGTAATCTATGGCCAGCAATGCTTCTCGTTATCTATTTAATAACCGATGTCGATTGCTCGATAGAGTGAATCCGCATCAAGCTGTCATACCTGATTCGGTGTTACCGTATAAGCCAAGTTAATAATATCACTGTGCTGTTCACTGGCTATCTTTGTTCGTACAATATCAGGGTACGATGAACAACAGTGTTCGTCACAACTAGTCATATCCAGATTATACTTTCCGGTTTAAATTATTCAAAATAATGCCAGTAGGTATTATTCGCTACGCTATAACTATCCCTCGTATAATACGATAGTTGGATTCTAAAAATATTTTGTTGCATGATATAAATGAAATAAGCAGAATACTAATAAAATAAGCAGAATTAGTTTGAAAAATTTTAGGAAAGTCTTTTTTATACATATTCAAATTTTTTAGGTTTTGAGTTTCAACGAGTTTTCGTATTATACGAAAGAAGGGACTAGAAGAAAAATTATGGTTGTCAAAAATTGAGAAATTATATTTTCTTTTCGTTAGTGGGAAAAATATTTTTATTACAAATATCAGTAATTAATTGAAACGGTTACTATTAAAACTCATACCTTACTATCACTTAATTATTAAAGGTGCTAATAATAATTATAACATTTAATTTCTTGAAAAATAATAGTATTTAAAATAACGAATGTCGAAATATCGAAATAAATTTGTACGTAATTTATATGTATATGTGTGTGTGTGCTAATTGCAAAAAATGTCATTTCAGATTTTTTATTAAAGGCTAAAAGTACACGAAAAAATTTTCGACTGCAAAGTGTTCATACGACACGAATTAAAAATGAATTTCACATATCAATATTATGAAATTCCAATAGCAAACCAGAAACATTTTGCACGATTATTAAAGTTAAAAATATTGGATCATATTGCCCGCAGTTTAAATTTTTCATTGCGTTCGATTTTTTACGAGAATTTCCACGGTTTTCGAACCACATTTTAGGAATGCCAGGTTTAAAAGGATTTCTCCAATTTTTAAACAAAAATTTCCTCAATTTTCAAGTCATATTATACGAATATCGTGTTCTATAGGCATTTTCATACCGTTTAAACCATGTTATTGGAATATTTTATGCTTCGGGAATTTCCAGAATTTTCAAACTGTGTTATAAGAATACAGTGCTTTTCCAAGAATATTCTCCAATTATCGAATAATGTTATACAAATACCTTGTTGTATGAAGTTTGCCCTAATTTCTCCTAATTTTTAGATCGCGTTGTAGAAATGAGGTTTTATACCAGGATTCTCCACTTTTGAAATCGTATTACCGGAATACAGTGCTGCATGCAAATTTTCCCAATTTTCCAATCATATTGCAATGATACTCCACGATTCAGAATTTTCTCCATTTTCAAGCTGCGTTATAGGAATTCCGTATTATACTGATCCTGCAATTTCTCTAATTTTCAAACTGTGCAACACGAATATGTTTTAATCCGAGGATTTCCCAGTTTGAAAATTTACAGATGATATTCCAAAAATACCCAGTTTCACGCAAGTTTCTCTAATTTTCAAATCACGTTCGAAGAATCGTGCTGCACTAAAATTTCTCCAATTTTCGAATCTTATTATAAAAATTCCTTGTCGTACGTTGATTTACGATCTATTAGGTTGTTTGGAAAGACATTTCGTTTTTTTGCTTTTTTTTTATGAAAATGAAAGACGATTTTCTTATAGTGAATAAATATTTTATTTTTTATTCAATATTTAATAATCATATTTAATTAATTATTCTTTTTCATTCAGCAATTGAAACTTCAATTGAGATTTATCCCAGGTTACAAGTGCAAATTGTGCATGAAGCATTGCACGAATATCTAACGTAAATTACATTTCCAGTTTTACGTGTACACATTTCTGGCAAAGTTTGGCTATGTCACCTGTCTAATTGTGTTAGTTGTATTCTCGTGACAAGCTGAGAAAGTATGAGCACACTTGCACGTTTGGTTTCACGATTATTATATCCACGTTCAGTGCAAGTTGCAATTTCATTTTATGCATATTTTGGACTAGTTTTACCCTTTGTGAAACATAAAGTTTACATTGCTTACGTGATTTATGTCTTGAAAGGAAATCGCGAATCGGCTATTGCCAACAAAAACAAATTGTAAACCGATCGATATCTTCTAGAAGCAAATCGAAAAGTTATTCTGTATAACAAAATTAAGTTGCGTGACTCCTCTACGGGGAGGTGAAGCGTAGGTTAAGGAAAGCATAAAAGCGTGGTCCTTGACAACCAAAACAGAGTCCTTAGAAATCGGTTGTGACCAGCACAAGAGTGAGTCGCTTGGTGTTGGAAAGTGAGTTTTAAAAGAGTGCGTCTTTGTGTGTTTTCGTTATCTTGGCGTTCTTTTCTAAGTTAAATCAGTTTACGAGTTTTGGGTTTGTGTTATGTGTTCCTGTTCTTTCCACAATTTTCGGTGCCTCAAGACCAGTTTTCGCGTGAGTTACTTAAGCACGGGGTCAGCTATATGGTTTTTCCTAATGAGGAATATAGGACCGCCGAAACGGTGTTTCAAGGATTAACAAAAGCATTGGAAGTATTCTCTCCCTCTGCTAACACCTTGTTCCTTGACCATATTATTCGCATTATGTTTGGCTCTGTGTTTAAGTGCATCGTACAAGTCAGTGGATGGAATTTTAACACTTCGACTATATGGCCACGTTGGTCATATACGACCGGCCACGGTTTCTCCTGTGACTCAGTAGAAATTGAATTGAATTAAGAGATAAGTACAATCTTTGCCTTTTATATTGGCCCGACAAGTATTATTTTATGATTTCTGCTCACAAAGTTGTTGCTATTCAAATATTAACGTAGTATAAATTCACTTTTGCTCTTCACTGTACACTCACTCGTACTCTCTCTGTCTCTCTCTTATTCTACAATATTATACTTCTTTTTAATTCCTAGAATATACCGATTAATTTTGATATGTGCATTCGGGGTTTAGAGTGTTTGGATAGTCAGTGAAAATAAAAATTCTTCGTCCTTTATTATTCAAGGCAGCGTTAATTGCTTCATTTACAGCAAAACGCAGTGGACGGAATCTTAGGAAGAGTATTCAACCAAGACCACAGCGTTCTCTTCGGGACGCGTGAGAAAAGCAGAAGAAAGTTGTTTGTTTGATAATCAAGTGCTTGCAGAACCGCCGTGTATGGCGAAGCAGGTGCAGCAGAGCAGCTTGCTCGATTCGCCGGTGCACCAGACAGATGTTACGGTTATGCGGCCAGCTCATCAAAGCATTACATACTTTACTGCACAAAGTTGGTAAGAAAAGGTGGAAGAATTCGGTACAGGCGAAAAAGCCATCTTCCCTCCTGCGTTTTTGCAACTCGCTACCTCGTCTTAATTGAGATCATGATGAAGCAGCGGAGAAAAATGGCCAGCTGCGTTATACGTCAGCTTTATGCTCCTCGCCACGGTTGTTTGCAATAAAGGGTTATTAAAATTAAAAAATCGTTCGCCGTGCCCCGTTTCGGCTCATTCGCCGATTTTTGACTCCTTCCTCGTTTCATCGCAACTTTTTTCCTCCCGTTGAAATTGCAATTTTCGAACGTACCTCGTTTTTCTGTGTCGACTTTGGCATACTCCACGAAGACAGACTCATCGACGAAAGTACAGGAAAAAAGTAATTATTTGCGAATTTTGTTACGCTCTTTAGTTTTCGAGATACACGAATTGAAGTTAAAAATGGATTTTCTGCGAGACGTTCCAAAGAAATTTATATCTTTATGCTGTTTTTGGTTTCAATGTACACTTTGTGAACAATGTTGAGGTATAAAAGTAGAACATAGATTATGTATACATATGTAGATTAAATTAGAAATAGATTTTGTGTAGGATATTTGAGATTTAATGTTTATTGGGATTTTTGAGATGTTATGTCTTGGTTTTTAATTTTTAATTTTGATATGCACGTGTATCTTGGAAGATATGGAATATATGAAAATTCGCAAATAATTGGTGAGTTTTTTAAGTTTGGTAATTGGGTGTTTAAGGAGGATGGTTTTTAATAATTCTAATAATGATCGCTGAGTGCAGTACCACGAAATGATGGCAGACCCCATAATTTTCAATGTTCCCGAAAGTAATGCAATATATGCAAATTTTATTTACGTATCCATATAAAGTGCACCTTTTTTAATAATATTGAAGAAAATTGACCATAGTTTACATATTTTTCTAGATAATTGGCAAGTTCGTACGAAAAATAAACGCGATAAAATTAAATATACACGAATTTGTTGTTATTATTTCATATTTTATATTATATTTTATATAGTGTAGAAGTAATTAGGAAATTGATTACTATATCTTATATGGAGTAGAAGTAATTATAAAATTAATTACTAAAAATAAAAATAATATCATTTGATGTTATTTTAATACGGGATATTAATCTAGCGTAATTCAAGTATTACAAATGTTATTAAATTATATTACATTTATATTTTACAAGTTATATTACTGTTTCATTTCAGTATTATCTGTATATATCCTGTACTCGTATGATAGCATGGCGAGAAAATTTTATTATGAATTAGAAAGGAAAATAAACTAATAATTATCTCTGTCTCGTAAATTTCATCAAGCTGAAAATTATACTATATAATGCATGTATGAAATTAATCGATTCTTTTTATAAAATACATATATCGATATCAGTGATTGGAGAAACCAATTTAAATATGATTTCAACCGCTTCACTCGAATTCTCCATTTTAATTAAACTTTTCCAAAATGAACCTATTTAGTGGAATTTAACTTTTGATGTTTGGATTATTATATCAATTATTTTGAAGGTAAAGATGTATGTACATATTATCGACTCGATTTCAATAGGATGTTATCTGATCTATTGAGCATTGTTACCGCTTCTTTTTTTTTTCGATGCTAAAAATAAATTAGAATTAAATTTTAATTCGTTTTATTTTATATCGCCACGTTGTTAACCACTGAACGATGGTTATCCTCATAAACCACGTGATTTACAATCTACAATCTACAATGTTAATTTGCAAAATTTTGCAAATTATTCTGTGATACTTTATTTCCTATTTAACTTTAATGGGTGAAAATATTTTTCTAAATATTTTATTTTATAAATATTATTATATTATCTAAATAATTTTATAAATATTATGTACCACAGGGTAAATCACATTGATTGCTACAAGTTGTTGTATATTTTTTAATTTTCTAAGACATTGGCAGTTTCAGAATACAATTGTGAAATGAAACTGTATGCTTCCTTTATAATAAAAGAGTTAGTAGAAAATTAAATTTAAAAATACGATGAAACAAAAATATATTTAATATAAAAACAATTTCAAGTTTAACTATGCTATGAAAATATTTTATTTTCAAAAATTTCATAATCCCTGCTTATTGTAGGTAGACTCGATATTAATAAATTGTATTTTGTGTTACATGTTCTAAACACGTTCTATAAATTTGGGAAGAATATTTCTTCTGATTTGAAGATTCTCGTTATTTTTTTGAACGAAATATTAAATTTTCTTGAATGGTATAATAAATTAAATCTCTTATTTTCCAAATATATGTTATCGAATTGACTAATATTTTATTTTAATTTTTCTTAATTTTTAATATGTACAGGGTAATAATGTAAAAAATTATGACATGAAAGTGAAGAAAAAGAATAATTTTATTAACTTATATATTATATCTAGACAGTTTAAATAATTTATTATATCCTTTGTTAAATATTTCATGCTTCTTTTTCTGTTCGAATATATGTTCATCGGATTTCACAACTTAAATCTTCCATAAATTTTCGATAATATTTCAATTTGTTTCACTTCGAAATTCGCTTCGATTTTCCATTTTATTCAGTGAAACTACTACCACCATTGAAAAATAATTTTTCCTCGATATTTATTACACGTTATGAAATTTTGGTTACTGTCGCAGCTGGTTTTACATTTTATTTTACACTGCTTTTTACTCGTATTACCCTACATCATTTTTGCCTGTTAGATTTGCAAATATCAAATATTTGTTCTTTGTGAAAATATTTTCTCGATGTGTTTGTTCGAAAATTTTTAATTTTTTTGCTGCAAATAAAGAACCTTTGGCTTGCATTTGCTCCATTTTTACCTCGTTTGAGGTTTTACACGGGAATATTCGAAGAATCATTTGCAGCTTTTTGTCAGTTTTCAAAATAGTATTAAATAACGTTGAAACAAATAAAAGAATCACATTTTTTACTATGTTACTAATAAATAAAATACGATTGTAAATATATTATGTAGGATAAGTAATATTAAATTAAAAAATAAATATATTAATGCAAGATTGATAATTTTAAATAAACTGATAATTTCTTCGAATCTAATTAAATAATTTACAGCAATATTTTCAAACAGTATTAATTTTCCAAAAAAGAAAACTTTTATGTTGGCATGTAATAAGAATACTATTCTTCTATTAATTTTCAGATTTCGGTTAAATAATTTTCCCAAATTTTAAATTACGACAGTAATATCAATCACACGAAGAACATTACAAAATTTTCGAATATTTTTATGTCAAAATCTTTAAAAATAAAAATAAATTTTATTCAGTCTTACTTTTAAACTCTATCATGTTATATTTTATGTATATATAGTTTGAGTTAAAGGGTTTGTAGAAATATGTTTCTCATGGTCGTTGATAAATAGCAAACGTCGATTTTATGGGATTTAGTATGGGATAGGTAATACGTGACTTGCTACTCGATTCAGATTTTAAGTGATCACGTACTACTTTTACCAATCTTCAATAGATCCGTTTATTTTCATTTTCCAATTTCGAAAAGACTATTTCAAAATGTCTTTTACACTTTAATTCGGATTTCATTTTTTTAAATAATTATTGAAAAGAAATTCAGTGTGAAATAATTTAAAACAAAATACACTAATTTATTAATTCTTACAGAAATCTTTTACCTCGCGCACTTAGCGTTCCAGTCGTGTCGGTTCGGCGACGGTGTCCGGCCCGGAATCGGTCGTCACGGGTGGCACACGTCGCGTCGTAACAACTGTCATCTATCCATAATTTTTAAAAGTAAAATAATTTATTTATTCATTCAGAAACTTATTGTTATTATTCAATATTAATCTTGTAATAATATTGGAAAGTAAAATAATTTATTCAGAAATTTTGTATTACTGTTTACGTATTACTATGTATGTTTTTCGTGTATATTACCCGTTTAATTCATTTCTTCAAATATATTATACTAGAGAGTATACGTATATTATAAATAACGTCGTTTCTGAGAACTGAATAGAAAATATCATGAATAGGGTATAGAGAATGTAATAAAACTACGAAACACAGCTGTTGAAAATAAGAGAAAACATATCAGTGATTGATTCTCCTAGACATACAGTTTATTCCCCAAAAAATCGAATTACGCATGAGTTGACCTAATAATTGTTTCCTATTGCTCACACAAAATTATCTAATCTTTCACGAAGCAACAAAGATAACAAGTATTGGAAGGAACGAAATATTACTCCAATTTATGTCAATCTCCCTCTTTTTCCTTTATTTTCAACTGCCATAAGCCTATGAATCATTATGTTCCAATATTCAGAATAAAGTCTGAACTTATATCACCAAAAGCTTATTATTACGAATTTTAATTTTAGGTACCAGATTATTGCCTATATTTACGTACTTTGAGATTAACCAATAATTTGGATCGATTATTATGCTACTCGCCTAAGTCATATATTATCTTTCTTCGAAGCATCATAAGTTTTGCATTTGAATAAATTAAAAAATTATTTTTACGTATCAATTAATCTTACGAATTTAGTGATATTATAGTAATAATAGTATCTAGTGATACTATTTTCTGCTACTTTACAAACATAATTTTTGTCTTTTATAAAATAAGTTTATATAGCACATAATAAATGAAAAATTTATTTCTGGTAGATCTTCCACTTACGATTTAATCGTTTTCATAATTATCGTCATATTTAATGATTAGTGGTACGAGATCATTTTAATACGAATTTATACCTCTTCACTTTCGGCTTATATTTACTTCAAGATAGTTGGAATTTTATTTTCCTTTCGCCGCGAAGAGACGCTTAATCTTTGGAATTTTAATCTAGGGATCTTTCATCATTTTATTATTACCTTTTTATTTATTCCTTCTCATGGGTTTCAAACTTGTTTGTTACTTCTTCCATTATCTCCTTCCATTACTTCTTCCATTACCCTAAAACTTGCGAAGCAATTTATTCTTGTTCACTTTTCTACAGTCTCTCAGGAATATCTCAGTGGGTCCAATAAAGTGGCCATGTTTTCCTTAAACAAACATCAGCCGTGATTAATAGTTTATTTATTTATTAACGTATCTCGAGGTGACAATTACTTTCGAATATTATTTATTTTTCTGTAAAAATACTTGTGCAGAAATTGAAATAAATTTGATATTCTACAAGTGTACTTAGGTGCTCGTCTACAGTCAACTTGGATCCCAAGTTATGTTAATATTTCATCAAGCTACTTCTAAAACAATGGTAAACTTCCTTAAGATTGAATATACCTGCTAACCTTGCAGTCAGAATTTTGCAGAATTCTGTTTTAGTAAGAATGGCTGTTTTGAAAGATGTATGAAATGTATAGTTCGTGGAATTACATAATTTTGTTATTTGTTATTTTACTGTTTATTTTTATTAAAATTTATGTCATTCTATAACATAACATTGGTCTTCTATTACTTAGAAATATTAGGATTAATGGATTAATTAAAGGAAAAATAATTTCACTTGTTTCCAGATATTTTGTTTCTGTATTTGCAGAAAATATCAGTTGCCTTTCATAAAATTTGTTTTCCAGCATGGACATGTTTTAAATAACAAGGTAAAAGCGCAAAGTACGTATTTTCACTGTTACATTTCTGAAAACAGTATGGCCAAAATAAACAATATTTTAATAAAACTTGTCAAATTTACTTTACATTCTATTTATTTACATTCTGTCAATTAATATCTTTTAATTAATCATATATTTATTCGAAACTTCAGTTACTCGTTTTCACTAGATATCGAATATTCTTCCTACATTCTGGTGTTTGATCAATTAAAAACATCCTCGTCAGTAACTAACGAAAAATTTTAAATTTTCCAATATTCTATTCGTATTTTTATTTACAGTTACACAGGTACGTAATATTTCGCAGAAATCGATGGATTAGATCCTGACTTACTATTCCAGTAAAATAGCGTGGATTTGGTTTTATTAATTTGAATACAAGTGCGTGAGGTCGCGTAATGGCACGAATGTAGATATGTATGTTTTTGGAAGTGCGAGTGGAAGATCTAGAATGCGTGGTGTTGTGCAGTTGCTATGGATCAGGGTCCATATGGATCTTATATGGAGAATCTTATATGGATATAAGACATATAAGACATATAGGATATAATTTTATAATAAATGTAGCCTTCTATTTCTCGAATCCCTTCGATGTCCTAGAACGCTTATCAAGCGCCAAATTAATATTGCGTGACTAGTTGTAATAATAAGGATCCCGAAGTGTGTGTTGATAAAAGAGAGCGTTTATTTATAGAAAAGTATAGAATAGTTATAATGGAGCCGTTGAACGGAGTACCGTTTCGAACACGCGTTTATACGTGTAAGTAAGATGTTTCAAGGATCGGTGTCGAAGACGAACTGATTTCTCGAATTTGATCTATGTCGTGTCTCGTCGTGTCCTGTCCGGTGTTTTCTCCAGTTTAGTTCTGATTGGGCAAAATAAACGTTGGTGGTGGAAAAGTAAGGAGTTTTAATTGGACAGAGGGTGTGACGGAAGGACCTTTGGCTGAGGAGTAGGAAACTGTCAAGGAGCCGATTTTTGATGGTCAATGACGTGATTTATAAGTGGTGTCCGTCCGTCGCTTGTTGGGTCTGTCACACGTGGGTCCTATCTGTCGAGTCTGGTACTTGTAAAAATTCCTAAACTTTCGCCTTTACCTTTACAACTTAATCCGCTAGAACGTCGGTGAGGCACATCTATCCTCCGGAATTGCAGTCGCGATATAAAATATATTGTAAACCGTTAAGTCTGTTAAAAGTAAGCCTTAGAATAAAAATCATGTTATAAACACGCTCTCCGGGATGGAACAATAAATATACAGTTGTTATACAACAAACTCACAAATAGTACCATTTTGTTATTATACAGAATGTTTACAATTTACCATTTTTGCCATTTTTACCATTTTTACCATTTTTATCGGTTTCTTTTCGGCAAGGTACAGACTGTGACTTTATTAGAGTTTCATCTTTCGGGCCGTCTCGAAGGTGCATCTTGGCGCGATTAGCAAGTGCAGTTACCAGCTGGCAGGTAGATACTTTATATCGAGCAGGTGGAAGACTGTTTCGGGGGCCGCACGTGCGTAAATGGTTAGGACAAGCCGCATCTCATCGTGGACCTGGAAAACACCTGAGCCGTGAGCTCGGTGTCCGGGAACATTAGTCACGCTTAAAAGGAACGGCCCAAGAGCCCTTGCGACCGAGTAATCTGTGATCTTCCTTTGTCTCGAAATGCTCTTTGTTCTTAGTAAACTGACGTAATCAATATCGTTGACCACTGACGATAGAATTCCTCGTCAGTGGTGCATGCAGATTTCCTACAGGGTGGGCCGTGTCTTTCAGATCCCTTTGACGATCCCTGTCAACGCTGATTTTTTGCCCTGTCTGCAGGATCTGCAGTTGCTCTTAATTCTTCTTCTGGGTGTTGATCCTTTTCTTCTTGGTCCATTTGTCTTATGAGGAAAAATGAGGAATTGTGATTCATTGCATGTAAATCTAAATTTTTCTTCAATCTTATGAAGTAATTCTTGGCTCCTTATGCCTGTATATTCTTTTCTCTCGAACAGCTTATGCTGTGAAGAAAAATACATTCAAAATGACTCGAGAAAAGAAGTAAACTGAAGTGAAGTATATTTCGTTGAATTTTATGAAAGAAACCATAATTTTTATAGATGTTCATTTCTTTTTTATTGTCTATTTGTGTTGCTGAAAAATATGAGGAATTTTGATGAGGAATTTGGATCTGAGTGTAAATGTAAATGTGTGGGAATATAGGAAATTAAATATTCCATTGAATTGTGTCGAGATAATTGCTTTCAAATGATAAGGACATTCTTTTCTAACAAATAGCATTGGCATATCTCCACAATTTATGATGATATACACGTCAAACGCAATCTCTTCTGTGCAATTATTAGACCAAGTTATGATAACAATTTTTCACGACGACTTTTTCTGATATCGGAATTATCAGACAGCAAACAAAACACTGTTAAGAGATTTTTGAAAAACTAAACTAGAATAATTAAAATACTTTTTTATTTTGTAAATTAAGAATTACCGTTATTTTCTTTCCATAAACGTATATGTACATAAATGAATTTTTTAATATTCTTTAGATTTTCTATCATAGTTCAACAATTTAAAATTATTTTTAAGTTCCGTTACTTTTGAATAATTTAAAATTATTTACAGTTTCTGTCCTTTTTGTCCAAAAAGGATTTCTTTTAATTAAAAATAAACCCAAACTTTTGTTATTGTTAAATAGATTGAAATCACTTTTAGCTTATATTATTTTCAACATCTTCAACAATGGAAAATAATTTTCAGTTTTTATTACATAATTTATATTGTATTTTATATAATTCAAAATTGTTTCTAATTTCTCTGTCTTACATAATAATAAACATAATAATATCTATATCACTATTAATACCAGGTTTATGGGATCCATGAATTTGATGGATAGGTTTCTTCAGTTACACCATGTTAACAGATTAAATTATCTTATAGTAAATCTGTTAATATTGCTATCGTTTTTGAAGGAAATAAAATATTATATTAAAATATTAATAAGAAAATATAAAAATAAAATCTTAATAAGAAAATAAAATGGTTTCCTTTACTCGTTAATTTAACGCGTGTCTGCAGAAATACATATAAAATTCACGCTAGATTTGAATTTCGCGCCATTTGTGCGGAAAAGTGTCGCCAACAAGAAAAAAAGACAGCATGACACCTGACAGTTCAGGGTTATTAAAAATGGAGCGCTACATGAAAAAACAATGCACCTTTATTGTTAAGCAATATTTACAATTTTTAATTGAAAACTTGTGTGTACTATCATAATTACTTCCTGCCTGAATTTTAGGACATCCATTACAAAGAGATATCCGTAAACCTGGACTTAATAACGTCCACATCAGTATTACAATCACTATAAAATCTAATAGCACAATCTTTAATCAAACACAAATATTGCCACAAAATCACTCGATACATCCAACCTCATAAAACCTAGTAAACCACCATATGAGCCGTTCACTGCACAAATCGATTAACTCCACTTTTTGAAAAATCTTAAATTTAAGTGTCAAAGCACTTGGTATAGTCATAACTTTTTATATTTATAATAACTTTCCCTGATAATTAAGATTAACACCATTAAACGACAAAAATTTTTTGGCCACTGAATAATAAATAATTTATTTCAGAGGTCACTTTGATTAACTCCGTACTCTAATGTAAATCGTTGCAATAATGCAACTCAAATGCACTAGCATGCCATGAAATAACGGTGAATTTTTTAGTACGTCTTATCAGAATTTAAGTAAAATTTAGTAAAATTTAAATTTATTACTTTTTCCACTCGCCAAATCGATTAACTCTTCCAGTAACATAAAAATGGTAACATTACTAACGATTACCTTTTGGCTATTTTTTCTTATAAATTTTATATACCGTTAGATGAAAGTTACATTTGTATTTATGCATTCTACGATATTTATTTCGATTTAAATTATAAAGGGAATTTTGAAAAACAATATACATTATTTCATTGCGTTTCTCCACTTTTTGTTTCATGCAGTTAATCAATTTGTTCAGTGAACGGCTCATATATTATTCGAAGAAACGTCTCTATCGTTCCATCAGCTTCGTCACAGCACTTCCGGTAATACGTAATGAGAACCCGACGCACCTAATCTCTCGACGAAAACACTTTCGATCGCATCGTTCGGCGTGAAAATTGTTCTTCAACGAACCACGACATAAAATTTCTCCGAGCCATATTCCGCTCTTTCTCCCAGTCTCGCTCCTGCATTTCGTTCAAAAAATTGACCCGCTTTTTCCCCCATTACGCCTATGCGCAGGAGAAAGCCCGCGCATTAAACACGCGTCGGAACGTTTCTTCATAATGAAACGATTGTTTCCTTTTTCCTCTCTTTTCCCTCTTTTTTATCCCAACCTTTTCCCTTTTTTTCATTCCACGGACCAGTTTTTCCAGCCGAAGGGTATAAAGTACGGAAAGCGGAAACCCGTGTTAGGTCGCGGCAGTCGAATCGGTATTCAGCCGGGTGGGGGGCAATTCTATTGAAAATGCAATGCCTAATGAAGTATTTGCATCCTGCCTTGGCTCTTTCGCGTGCACGCTGACCCGCTTCTTTTACATGAAAGTTTACGAGCGATTCTCGGTATTTTTGCGCGTTTGAATAAGGGGGCGAGATTTTTCAGCTCGACGTTAATTACGTTTATATTTAGCGGGGTCTGGCCGACTGCTGGAATGTTGCTGCTTTCGAACGTCATTAGTGGGATCGGATAAAAAAATAAGTACGTGAATAAAATGTTGCAAATATAACACGTGAAAGGGAACCGGTGATCGTAAGTAATGGAGCTGTGTACAGGGTGATTCATGAAAGGGATATAGGTTCAGAGACGTCTGTACATGGATAATTCTATACTTATATCGTAGTTCAATGAGACAAGTTTATTTATTTGCTATTTGATGTATCAATGTCGATAAGCAATCGTGTTTGGTGTTAATTAGTTTATAAAAGTGAGATAATGCGTTTAACACTAGATTTACGAAACCCGTCAATTTAACGGAAGGGTTGCTTCAATTATACGATGGTAACAGATTTAGTTAACTTATATTAAGACTGTTAATATGATATATAATTGTTTTTAAATTAAAGTAGTCGTTAAAAAAAGAAGGCACGCGGATTCCTTTACCTGTCGATTTGACAGGTATCCTTAGAAATAGGTATACAGATAGCGTCCGTGAAGATAGTGTTAATGACATATAGGGTGTACCAAAATTCGCGCAAGATTTGAATTTTGCGCCATTTGTGTGGTAAAGTGTTAATAATACAATGCATATATATAATATTGCAGGTCGTTGAATTCGTCTGTGCCTCAACTATCACATAGTCATAATAAAAATATATCATTCTATTAAAAAAACTTCGATGATCTTGAAATTTGAAAAAATATAACCTTTCTCAAATTTTTTTGCCTATCATAATATTTTCTTCTCTGTACCAACTATTCTTTTCCTTTGACATTTTTGTCTATCATAAAAGGCAAACGAGATAATTTTAATGCTCGAGCTAGATGAGACACCCTGTATATAAAATTTCTAATCAAATTTCGAATAAATATTACTTTCCAAGAAAGCAAAACTGCGTACAGAAATTGTATTCTAATCTATTTAAAATATCCTGAAAAATAATATTTATTATCGTTAATCCTTAAACGCGTTAATCCTCTCATCTCCAACTGAGCATTCATACAAGCCTACTTCTTAACATAACTTATAACGCAATTTTAATACGGATAGTTCATTCGATCGCAATTTTTAACAATTCATAACACAATTTTCGTATCGAAAATCTGACAAAGAAGCATCGAAAAATTTTTATTCTGTTCCACTTGAAATACCACGCAAGTATCATTTAGCATCATTAATTCTTACACGCTCGATAATTCCCATTCACTCACATAATATTAAATATCCACGGGATGGAAAAGGCTCCGTCTTAAAATTCTCACTATCCAAATCCACTTTATTCCCAAATTCAGACATTCCCACCACCCCCGTGACCATGAAAAATCTCTCGACCGCTAAAACTCGAATAAAAATTGCACCGACTGTTCCCCTCGACCATATTTGCGCTAATTCCCTTTATATCGAGTTAACTCACATTAACCCAGATAACGAAGCAAAAGCACTTGCCGAGATATTTCGCGAAGCCCAAGTGAAACTAAGCAATTTACGCGCAATGTATTTCGCGCGAGACACCCTGTTTCTACCCCCCCCCCCCCCCCCCCCCCCA